>NW_019733873.1:0-10390 GCF_002891405.2 Cryptotermes secundus
ATCAATACACAACGGCTAGCACGGATTGCTATGTCGTAAACGCGTACAAGGATGTTGAGCGACTGTGTTCCGTGCTGCCTGCGAGCAGTTTCATCGCGGATCTTGCTATGATTTTTCGGTTGCGCTGCAATTGCCAGTTTCCTTGGTGTGCCGTCGTCTTAAGTTAGTTGTGGGACCGTCGCCGTTGCCCTTATCGTGACCCAATCTATCAATGATGATCAATGATGGTTATTTTCCGATGGCAGTGTCCGATCGGTTCAATCCGATGCGATCAGTGGTTAGAGTCGCGATGGAGCATGGGCGGCAATCGGTAACGATAGGCGCGATAGGTAGTGCTAATTTTTGTATGCGGATATAGATAAGAGCGGACAAGGAGTGCAAAGAGGGCAAAGAGTTAGTTTGTTAGTGCTGAAAGGTGCTTGTTGGGGGTAGTGGTGGTGCAAGTGCAGTAGGTTCATTAGTGTAAGTTTCTGTTCGTAATTTTTTAGAAGAAGCGCTGAGTAATTTTATGATGTGCGAAGGGCATTTCAGTGGATCTGAAAGATTGGAAGTCGTTGAAATTCACCATCATCCGCAATTATTGGAGCAGTGTTGCGATATACTCAACATGGAATGGCCTAGGAGTAAAACTGTGAGGTATTCGCACTGAATGTTATATTTACTTCTTTCCCTGTGTATTGTGCGAAGGTAGTTTCGAAATCATAATCATCATCATCGTCTGCAACAGATGGACTTTGTAATCCGTACCGTCCTCAAATATCAAGCCATTTATTTGTAGTTTGGTCGTCCCTGATCACGTCTTCCTGCCGGCTGATAAATTTGCTCGGGAGGTCCAACTAGTTTCGAAATAATTAAAACATATTCTTTGTTGTCATATTTACCTGCGCTTTCAAGTGCACATATTATGTACCATCGGTCTGTACACAATGTGTTCTTAAAGTATGTATATTCTATAGTGTGGAATGATTGGATGATTAGTAAATAATGAATAGGAATGGATTGCCTAATTGGAAAGGCATTCATTACCTTGTGGGACAGAACTCTGCAACAGATTTTCTCAAAATATGAAGTAGCTGGCCCTAAGTTTGATCCTGGGCCTGCTGAATATGAAGATAAAGAGTGCTAGCCGTTAAACTGCCATATATGGTCACATAATTGGTGAACTGGTGATAAGTATTGTGGATTTTAATGATACTCCTAAGGATTGTACAGTATTAATAACATTTAATTCTTGGTTCCTTGGTCATTAATGAATATCTCTGTATAATTCATAGAAGCTATGAATGTGAAAAGACTCCTTATATTTTGCTATTTTTAGACACTCAAAATAGGAGAAGGGGTGGGGGTTATGTAAATTACTCTCACTAGTTCTTTGTGTTAAAAGAAGAGGTACAGTTTTAGGACATTTATTTCCCTATTGTATTTGTGTATTTATGTGTTTCATATGATTATGAGAATGAACAGTGGTTATTTCCCTAAAGAACATGAATTGTCATTTGTGATGAAGACAGTGTATTCTCTGTGATGTATGAATCAAATTTTTAATTTTTATTAAAATGTATTTAAGGATTCAAAGTTCTATTTCATTCCATGAAGGGATTTACTGAAGTGATTTTACACTGCTTTGTAATCTTATGATAAAGTATTTAAAACAAATAATTACTGCTTTTCAGACTAAGAAGTTTGATGATGTCCTGTGACAGTTTACCAACATGCCTTGTCCTGGTCCAGTCCTCTGAAGTCTTAGGCCACAGCAAATTGTCACCAATACCTGGTCTGCCTTTGGGATGTGTAATTCACTCAGGTTCAAGTAACTTTCACCATAGTTTTGGAGATTACATTCTATATCATGTAGTGAAAGATTTAAGATTTTAAAGGATACTGGTGGTGGTGTATAGCACTTTGGATTACTAGGTGTTTGGACTTGGACCATTGTCCAGTATGCTAAAGAACACAGTGCTTCAGAAACTGCATCTGTTTCCATCCTCAGGTGAAATGATAAGAGGCATCTACACCGTTAGGTCCATTATAAAGAGCTAAATGCCTCCTACTCTTTCACCTGAGGTTGGAAACATATCAAGTTTCCAAAACCTTGTGTTCTTTAGGAACACAATCATACACTTGTTTACAATTGAGTTCACAGATAACAAATTTGTAGACAATTTTGGTACATGCAGTACATCTGAGATATGGCTAAAATTGTCATTCACAAGTTTTACATCACCAAAACCTGCACTAGTTAACACGTTATCATCAGCATGATTTATCTCATGTTCCTTAGAATCATGTGTTTTATAATTTTGCAAAACAGTCTTATTTCTGGTCATATGGTGTGAAGCACCAGAGTCTATTACCCAAGTATTATCCTTAATTTTAACATGATAGGCAGATACCACATACATGGATTTTTTACTGGTCTTATTTTTCCATTTATTTTCATTATACCTTTGATCGGATCCTTCTTTATTTTAATCAGTACTATTGACTGATTTAGAAGACTGATTGCCCTTAAATTTTTGGTTGTGTTGATTGTTGTGATTTTTATTGTTTGCCTTATCTTTATCTTTAAACCAGCAGTTTTTGTTTATATGGCCTAGCTTACCACCAATTTGACATTTTGGTGGTTTATGTTTAAACTTATCTCTGGACAGAAAGGCTGAATCTGAATTTGCATTTTTACCAAATTCTGTTCCTTGCAATAGCTTAGATTTAATGAGCTCACTAGTCAAAGTCATGTTGGAATTTTCAAGTGCCATACGCATGCGATAATACTCTTTAGTTAAACCCTTTAACATTAAAGTGGCCAATAGCTCATCTTCTGTTTTCTTGCTCATTGAGTCTAATCTAAGATTTATTGACATGAAGGCATTAACATACTGCTACATACTTCTATAGTCCTCAAGTTTCAAAGAGCACAAATCAGTTAAAATGCTTATCCAACTATTGACACCCTGATCTTTCAATGTTCTTTCCGACACATCCCAGGCTTCCTTTGCTGTAGTTGTCTGGACAATGTAAGATTTAACTTGGGGCTCCAATGTCGGACAAATGATGGCTCTGGCTTTCTCGTCCCTTTGTTTCTTGAGGGATGCGGGAGTTGTATCTCCTGCAGCATATCCACTGACTGCTGCCCACACAGTTTCAATCACTAGAACATTTTGAATATCAAAGTACCATTCTCTATAATTTTCGCATCCTTTGAACTTATAAATATTCGCGAAGGGCTTTCAAGTGGCCATGATGAAACTTGATGATGTCTCTTTGTCTTGGTGGTAGTGTCAGTCCAAGGGATCACTTTTAAATAACACTTTCACTTTTTACTATTTATACTTATCAATAATACAGTCCTGGGCCCATAACCTGTTATTTTTGTCACTTCCACATGGATCGAATGATAGGTAAGAATCAGTGTTCAGGCTTAATAAAGCAGGGTTAGACTGAACACTGATTCTTACTTATCATTCGATCCACATGGAAGTGACAAAAATAACAACTTTTTCCAGAAACTTTGAAAGAACTGGGACAAGAGTAATTGGATGATAATTGTTTGCACCTTCTTCTGTCCATTTTTAATGAATTGGTTTAACTACTGATTTTTTAATGTGGATGGGAAAATTTCATCTCTGATTGATGCGTTGACAATTCTAAAAGTGGCTTCAACATGTAAGGCATGTTTTTTTTAATAATTAAGGTGAGATGTCATCAAGTCCTGCCGATTGTTTACTCTTCAAGCTGTGGACTACTTCAGTTGTTTCAGTCTCTGTTATTTCTAATAGGAAAAAAAAAAACTTTCTTGCTTATTTTATTATTACTGGTTTGTGAATATACTTTTGTGAAGTAAAGAGTTTTTATTTATGGTTTTTAACACTTTGTGGACAGGCAATTTAAATATTTAAATCACCCCAGGGACCGGCATTTTTAAACCTACTACCCTAACTTGTGCACTGTCCACTTTAAAAATTAATATAAAATCTCCTAATTAATTTTATAAACTAAAATTTTTGGAGAACACTTACCAATGCTCCTAGAAGTGCTTGAGAGTGTGATATTTCTGGAAATATTCCCCTTTGTGAAGTGGCATTACACAGAACTTGCAAATGCAAATGCAATTATCCCTCCTTGTATGCCCCATTAGAAGGATTATTGCAAAAAAATTTTCATTTCTGCCGAAGTGACATCCACCCACTTCAACACCTTATAACTTCTGTCATACTCTTCACGATGTTGGAGGTAGTATCTGTTAGTTTCCTGACATAACATGTCAAAGAAACTATCTCCAAAAAACAGTTCTGCTACTTCAGACACTTGCGTTGGGTCCGATGGAATTTGCTTCAACCCTGGATTTCCAGTAAATTCTCCCTAAGCAGGCGTTCTGTCTACTTTTCCCCATGTGGCTGTCCCCGCAATGTTGCTGCCCGCACTTTCGTCGGAGCTACTGTCACTTTCACTTTCACTGTCTGTGGCCACAATTTTTTGTTCGCACCTGCCACACTCACTATCAGATTGTGAGTCGCTATCACTAGCAGACTCACAAGGGACATCAGATAGCTCATCGGAGAGCAAGTCAGATATTTCTTGTTCTCCGGGAAAACCCTTGGACCTCAACCTCTTTTGACCTTGATCCATGTTGCACTAGTAACGTCCTGCCTGTTGCATGCAGCTGGAAGATGAACAAAGGCATTTTCTTTTGGAGTGGGAAAGGAAAACAGTTGGGTCATAAACAGCGGGGTCATGTTACTGACTACAAAGCAAACATTCAAGAGGTCTATCATGCACCAGTCATGCGTCTGCCTGGCACCAGTACAAGGTATAGTGTGTTTGAACATAACATGTCCTAAAGTCATAATAATATGCCACCAGTCTGCCACGTTTAAAAGTGCTGGGCATAAAAATATGCCACTGGTCCGCAAAGTGTTAAGAAGGTAATGTTAAACGTGTTACATGTTCTACTTGGACTTGAGAATGTTTCATTTTCCACTTGTAGGTGTATATTATATAAGTCATTGTATTATTTGGAGAGCCTGTGTACTAATTTACACAGTACTTCAGGAGTGCTGTTTGAGCTAGTTATAATATGCTTTAGGTATTTTGTTTTCACAGTTTTAATTAGAACCTTGTATTCCTTTTTATATGCTTTATACTTCCTGAATTTTACTTTGCGTATAGAGATTGGATAACATCGTTATTCATCTAAGGAATGTTCAGAGACTTAACAGTGTTTCTTCTAACTTTTGGACAAGCAAAATTAAAATAATAGTTAAAGATGCTGTAAAAGGAATCCCATTTTTTCCATATCATTTTCCTGGAATGCATCATTTCAGCTTTCTCTTTGTGAACATTGATTAATGATGCAATTCAGAAGCTAAATAATATTCATGTGCATTTGAAGATGATCCAAGAAAAGGGTTGAAACATGCAATGATACCACCAACAACAAATAAAATCAGATGTTGACATAGTAATGTTTGTTTCATTTCTTTTTTATTATATTTTGTCCGACTGTCCCAAATTATATCTTTTTGTTAAGGAGCATAGGTTTATTATATCAATTCTAATACATTTCCGATCTCTGTTACAATCTGAGATGTGTACATATTAAAAACATGAATTTCTTGGATTTCATTAAGTTCATATCACACAGGTATATTTGTACTTACATATACTGCATATCTGCAGAGCTCAGGTTCATCATACTGAGAAACTAACAGCAGTAATTCAAATTCAGACTTTTCTACTGCACTGTATAACAGAATTCTTAGAATGAGATGTATATAGTCATCTATAGTAGTAATTCCTATCAGTGAAATCAAGAATTTAAGAAACTGTGAAATAGTAACAACTGTGATCTGTAATAAGAGGTATAGAATAATTGTCTACTGCTATCAGAATTATAGCATAGCTATTAGTGTTAAGAGGATGTGTTTTTCATTTCAGTTGTTGTTCATCCTGAACACAGAGGAAAGGGACTTGGGAAGTTCCTTATGGCTAAAACTGAAGAATGTGCAAAAAGGTAAAACACACACACACACACACTCTTTAAGTTTGAGGACAACACAACCCCATCCCTGGCATGCCTTGAAATAATGAACAAAAATATGTATGTAGTCTTCGATATAACATGAAGCTCTTTATTATTCCAGCCCCACTAAAAAGTTCTGAAACATAAAATTATCATCACAGTCTGTCAATGCCATATCAACAATTGTAGGATAGCCTTCATTCCATACAGTACAAGTATCAGTTTCTTCAGTTCTTGGCATTCATAAGGCTATGGTTCTTCCTTATTTTCAAGATTGTATTTTTTGTTAGTATACATTATGTTACTTTGGAAAGTATTGATTGGTAGTCCTTAATTTTTGATATATCTGTTAAGAATTATTCCACTAAGCATTGAAATATTATGTTTTATGTGACCCTGATTTTCTGAAAGTTCTTTTTTGTATTGGCCAATTGACCCATTTGATGTACTAGTACATAAATTGATTAATTTAGTTATTATGTGTTATGTATGTTAGGACCTTCTGTAGGTCCTGTAAAGATGAACTTCATGACAATCATATAGATACTTTATATAAAAGATATTCATAAAATTGCAATTTTCATTAAGTTTTCTTTGTTTATATGGCACAATCTTATGGATTGAAATACTGTTTATCTACAGCATCTTTGAGCATATGTCATACCCTGAGTAGGCAGCCTTATGAAAGAAAAATTCTGTGTGTTCATTGAGGTCTCATAATGTTGATTTTGGTTTCCATTGTGTGTTGACACTAGAATCTAGTAATTGTCTAATGACATGCTCATTTACACCACCATGTGACCTGAGAGATGTAAGCGCATTAAGTACAGAGCACACGGTCCATACAAATTGTTAGCATACACTCGTACAGTGATTGTTTAAGTTGTCTGTTGAAAGCGGAACATCCCTGGTATTTGAGAATTAAGTACAGCTACAGCAAAGGACATAAAAATACATGTACAAAATGTAGAGCAGTAAGGTCTATGATAATGTGAAAATGAATTTTTCACTACTTTAAAGGAAGTGATTAGCAGTACGGCACCTTAGATGACACGTGTACAAAAATTATAGTAAACGAATGTAAATGTGTACTACACGTAGACATAAATTAAATTTAATGAAGAGGTATCAATTTGAAATGAACACTAGTAGAAGTGCATTCACAGTCCTAAATATTTATTATTATATGTAGTAATTACCAGACAGACTTGAATAAAACCATAATAGAAGAATTACACGTAAAATGATACCCAAGTGAACAACAGCAAAAAAGAATATATATATGAGTTATGCCCAAACTCATCCACGAACTAGTACTTTTAGTGCACATTCTGCAGATTAATGTGTTAAAAATTTATAGTAAAATTTTATGTACATACCTTTTTTGTTCTTATCTGCTTGATGTATATATATATAAAAAGTAAAGCTATCCCTGTAACAGGCCGTGAAGGGCCATAGGGTTGTGGGACGTTGAGGGTCCCACATTATCTAGACAATCAGCTCAAAGATGGCGGTAAGGTTGTCAGCCTTACACGCTGGCCGCGCTTTACTCCCCAGGAAAATTATTTAATTAATTCCTGGTACTCATTTATGTTAGAGGCTGAGTGAACCCCAGGGCCATAGTGTGGCCAGAAGGATTGAGTCAATTGAAAAAAATCCAATGACATCGGGACTTGAACCTGCGAGCTTCCGACTTATAGCATAGTGCCTCAACCAACTATGCTACCGCATGCCCCCTGTATATATATATAGTGACGTAACTGCGCTATGCAGGACACTCCCCGCCAGTGGTAACGTAACAGCTTCAGAGCGCTGCCGCTGCTACAGTAACAGGCCAGTCAACATTCCGCCCCCTCCCACGGTGACATAACACAGGACACCGCTGTTGACACATGCAACAGGGAACAGTATAAAAAGCTGGCTGAGCAGTATGTGACGAGAGAGTGTGTGATCAGGAGTGGCATAGTGCGGATCGTGAAGTTGCCGAGTGCAGCAGAAGTCTAGCAGTTGCTTAGAGCAGCGGATGTAATTGTGATACTGCCGATGGTGATAATTGTAATTGTGAATTGTGTGAGTGTAAGAGTGAGTGTACAATAAATTCGCTATATCCAATATGGCATGAAGTTATTTGTTGCGTGACCTACCCGACACATGACAGTATATATATAGGCTGAAATGAAACTGCAATATTCGATTTCACTCTGAATGCACAGAAAACAGATCACACTCTGTATCTCAGCCATGATGCAACTGTCTGTTCATGACCCTAGAAAGGGCAATAATGTCTTACAGCTATGACAGAAGGTCTGAGCACTGAAGAAGGGACCCCTCTAGCTTTCTCTTGAATAGCCATTCTTTCATTCTTCTGTCCTTTAGTCAAAAGATTCGAAAATCCAAAGAGTGAGTGTAAGCAGTGCTAGCAGAAGACCAAATGATTTTATTGCTTCCATCTGTTTTATGACACCAGGGACTGCTACAATTTGTCACGCATTACAAACAGAAATGAATTTATAATGCAGAACAACTTTTTGCAGTATGCATCAAAATTAGAAGAAAAAAAATTTAAATAGAGTATAACTCTTTGTATAAAAATTTTTAAATCTTCCGTTATAATATGCGACACTGTGTTCTTTGCTGACACAAACAATATTAATTCCATCCATTTATCATAAAAATTGAGTTAGATACAGCATTTCTAAACAATGCTTAAAATTGTTTAAGTGCCCTAACAGGAACGGACATTTAAACGCGCACCAGCAGCGGGCATTTAAGTAAACTCCGGCCAGCTCAAGCTTACCACCATTTCAGAAGTCCGGCGTTTAAAGGTTAAAACATTATGACTTCCTATCATATTGTATTTTTGATGAGGATTGTGTTTAAGAGTTTCCCATTCACATTTCAACATGTGTGAAGCTAACACAATAAAAAGTTTTCACAATAGTAATTTGAAAGTACAGAAATGGAATTCATACAGAAATAGATGACAGAAATGAAGTATCCAAAAAAAGTGCTTATTCTTTCAAGAAATTATAAAATTGTTTTTCTGGTGAGCTTATGAAATGAAGTATAAATTTCCACCATGTTACCAAATGTATTTTGTGCAGGGATGGAAGTAGCTCTTCAGAGAGACAAACACACCAGATCAGTAGAAGTGCTTGGGGCATAACCAACATATGTTACAAAGGAAATTATTACAATGCAGGTTTGCATAGTCATTTTTACATGTATTATTGTTGGAATGGTAGTAGCATCCTAAGAGACTTCGAAATAACTGTGTTAAAAAATATGCTCTGGAACTAAATAAACAGCATCTACGCCCATTTCCAGCCCTGATTTTGTATCTCACAAGTTACAGAAAAATAACGCATATGACCCATTAAAATTGTGAATTACCGCTTTCTAGTTTGTGAAATAATCTCACCTCAGGTGAGCAGACAGCAGTATTTTCTCATCCCTGGCTATGACTCTACTGTAAAATTAGGACACTTTATTTTCTGGATTAAAATCTCAACAATTTTAATGTTATATTTTTGTACCCAAAACAGTGAAACACAGTCTGTTGCAAATATAGGTAAACTGAAAGCATAAACCAAAAGTAAGCTATCCACAAATAGGCTTTAAAATATCAAAATTTCAGAGTACTTTGAGAAGAAGATAAAGAAAATAAATTTTGTGCTGTTTGGGTAAGCATCATGCATAAAAGAGAAGCTGCAAGGAATAACATTTTGTCTAAATCTACCAAACAGTATATGGAATTGAAAGGTGAGGGGCTTATTTTGACAACTAATATAATACAAGTCAGAATTAACTGAAAATGTAGGATGTGAAGGTGCCTAGTATATTTTATGGGGATAATATGTGAAATAACTCCTTAAATAAAACCAGATTTCTTAGAGGTTTACATCTAAATAATGACACTCAGTTCATACACCCAAATTTAGGAAGTAATAAATCCCAAGTTCTATGCATGCAAGTTGATTATCCTATGACCCATTCTAAAGAAGTATAAACAGTATGATAAATGATATGAACTCCGTCCCAAGTGCAAACAATATATTATATGTCCTTGAGCTTGCTCTCCTTTACACTACATGTTTCGGCCTCAAACGGCCATCATCAGGTGTATACACTCACGTTGCACTGCACTTACTTTAAAATTTAACATTTAAAAACACATTGTTCCTTTCATTGTTATTATCAACATCTACTTCGTTGATATCTGTCTGGTTTGTAGATTATTTTTGTTACACACGTTAGCACTTATCAAATCTTTAGTTCTAATTTTAAAATTCTCTAAATTTTTCTCAAATTTTAAAATTTAAAATTGTCAGGGTTACTCGCCCTATGTCTATTGTGCTGCAGTGGCTAGTT
>NW_019733873.1:10957-86486 GCF_002891405.2 Cryptotermes secundus
CACCACCACCACCACCACCACCACCACCACCACCACCACCACTTCCACTACCACTTCCAAAATCCTCTCCACTGCCTTATTCAACTCACACATACATGAAAAAAAAGTTATGATTGACAAGTAGTTGGCGTGGTGTGGCCTGTGCAGAAACTGGTAATCCTGGTGAGGCAGAGCATGTTGGTTCCCATTGCAACAAGATTCAACAGTTTGCATCAAACAGTCATTAAGAGTAGTTTGTTTTGTGGTAAGAATCAGTATTTTAGTGGTTGTGTGTTCTGTTTGTCAAAAACATAGCTGGTATATTATTAGAACAGAGTAAACATTAAATTTTAGTGAGATTGAGAAAAATGTCACATTTAAAAAATGGTGCAGCAAGTGTATGGAGAAGCATTAGTGCAAGTTAGTGATTTCAAGATGGGAGGGAAGACAGAGACAATCAAACTTCTGGCCATCCAGCAAATTTAAGAACTGATCCAAGTGTGTAGAAAGTAAGAGTGAGAAATGAACATAGTTGAACTCAGAGAATGTAACAACACTGAACAGGAGTAGAGAATTAGCGTCCATTGTTTTTCTTCCATCAAAATTGCAACACTTTTACATTCTACACTTCAACACTACATGTTTCGGCCTCAAACAGCCATTTCACAGAATCAGGAGTAGAGAAACTGGAATAAGTTTTCAGCGAGAGATATAATCATGACAGAAACCTGTTCAAAAATCTGAACAGCAAGCAAGAAATTTCTTTACACAGAGATTCATGGAAGAACCTTTCCTTTAAAATAAATAAATAGTGACTAGTAATAACATGACAACCAGAAGAACTCAGAGTCAAAACTTCAAAGTCTAGAAGACTAAAAGAAGTGTAAATGTCAAAAGTGTGTTGATCTGCCTTCTTTATCAGAGGAATTATCCATTGCAAATTTGTTCTCCCTGAACACTCATCCACACATTCTACCTTCACGTTCTTCAAATTTACAGCAGTGCCTTAATAAAAAAATATAAGATCTTCAGCCAGACAAGTCAGTTTTACATCATAACATGTCCTCCCACACAGCACCAGTACAGTGTTGGAATGTCACTGTACTCACACAATCAGTCCATTTGTGACTTCATGTCTTCAACTGAAAGTTTCCTTGAAATTGTCTCATTCTGAATTAACTTAAGATATTCACACAAATTTGATGACAGTACTAAAATTACTTTCACAGATGGATTTGAAGCAAAGCTTCATGTATAAAGTTAGAGGGTAGGTATGGTCATGATCACAGTCAATAAATGCAGTTAAGAGGGTAGAGTTCATTAGTGATACGATAGCATATATAATACTAAAAGGTCACTGGTGTGATATTGTTATGAATGTTCATGCCCCAACAGAAAATAAAAGCAATGACATAAAGGACAGATTCTATGAAGAACTAGAACATTTATTTGATAAATTCCCGAAGTACCCTATGAAAATTTTGTTAGGGGATTTCAATGCCAAAGTAGGGAGGGAAGACATTTTCAAACCAATGATTGGGAATGAGAGATTGCATGAAATTAGTAATGATAATGGTGTCAGAGTAATAAACTTTGTCACATCAAAAAATTTTACTGTCAAAAAGTACAATGTTCCCACATCGTAACATCCATTAATTTACTTGGACATCTCCTGATGGGAAGATACACAATTAAATAGACCATATCTTGATAGATAAGAGACTGTACTCAAGTATACTTGATGTCCGATCATTCAAGGTAGCAGATTGTGAAACCGACCACTACCTGGTGGTGGCAAAGTTTAGGGAAAACTGGCAGTGAGCAGACAAACAACACACAGATTTCATACGGAGAGGTTCAATCTCAAGAAAATAAATGAGGTAGAGGGTAAAGAGCAGTATTGTGTTGAAATCTCAAATAGGTTCGCTGCTATGGAAAACTTGGAAACTGAGGTGGATGTTAATAAAGCTTGGGAAACTGTTAGAGAGAATATCAAAATGTCTGCCAAAGAGAGTCTATGTTATTATGAACCGAAGAAGCATAAGCCATGGTTCGATGAAGGGTGCTCAAATTATTAGATCAAAGAAAGCAGGACAAATTGCAATGATTACATGATCCAAGCGAGTTAAATGGGGATAATCTGAACAATATAAGACGTGAAACCAGCAGGCATTTCAGGAACAAAAAGAGGGAATATCTAAAGGAAAAAATTGATGAGCTTGTAATGAACAGTAAGAACAAGAACATTAGACAGCTGTATAGAGGAATAAATGACTTTAAGAGGTTACCAACCCAGCAGTAACTTAGTGAAGGATGAGAATGGTGATCTGCTTGCAGATTCCCACAATATTTTGAATAGGTAGAGGAACTACTTCATTCAGTTACTGAATGTACACAGGGTCAGTGATGTTAGGCAGACAGAAATTCATACAGCTGAGCCGTTCGTACCTGATCCTAGCCCTTTTGAGGTTGAAAGTGCTATTGCAAAACTGAAACGGTATAAATCACCAGGTAGTGATCAAATTCCAGGAAAACTTCTTCAAGCAGGAGGTGAAATATTACATTCTAAGGTCCACAATCTAATTACTTCTATTTTGCATAAGGAAAAATTACCTGATCAGTGGGAGGAGTCTATTATTGTAGCAGTTCACAAGAAGGGTGATAAAACTGACTGTAGTAATTATAGGGGGATATCATTGCTATCAACTTGATACAAAATTTTATCCAATATTCTTCTCTCAAGGTTAAGTCCATATATAGATGAAATTATTGGGAATTATCAGTGTGGGTGTCAATGTAACAGATCAACTGCAGATCAGATCCTTTGCATTCATCAGATATTGGAGACAAAATGGGCATATAATGAGACAGTACATAAGCTATTCATAGACTTCAAGAAAGCCTATGATTCAGTTAGGAGGGATGTATTGTACAATATTCTGATAGAGTTTTGGATACCCATGAAACTATCCAGGCTGATTAAAATGTGTTTAAACGAAACGTTTAATAAAGTCCGTGTAGATAAACATTTCCTATCCAAAATGGTCTAAAACAAGGAGAAGCTTCATCGCCACTCCCTTTCAACTTTGCTTTAGAATATGCCAATAGGAAGGTCCAAGGAAACCAGGTGGGACTGAAATTAAATGGGACACATCAGCTGTTTGTCTATGCCAATGATGTGAATCTACTGGGTGATAATGTAGATACCATAAAGAAAAAAAAACAAACTTTAATTGTCGCAAGTAAAGAGGTTGGTCTAGAAGTAAACACTGAGGAAACTAAGTATATGTTGCTGTCTCATCACCAAAATGCAGGGCGAAATCGTGACATAAAGACAGGAAACATGTTTTCAAAATGTGCCACATTTCAGGTATTTGGGAACAATGATTCAGGAGGAAATTAAGAAGAGATTGAACTCGGGTAATGCTTGCTAGCATTCAGTCCAGAACCTTTTGTCTTCTCACCTGCTGTCCAAAAAAATAGAAATTAGATTATACAAAACTATAATTTTGCCTGTGGTTCTGTATGGGTGTGAAACTTGGTCTCTGACATTAAGGGAGGAACATAGACTGAGGGTATTTGAGAACAGAGAGTTGAGGAAAATATTTGGACTGAAGAGAAATGATGTGGAAGGCATCACACACCATCAGTGTGTCCATTTCTGTTGATGTCCAGGAGTGACCGCCCTACAGCATGAATAATATCCTCCCTTATGTTGTAACATGTCCCTTGAAGTGGTTCTTTAATTTTGGCAAAGAGATCATAATCGCACAGACTCATATCGGGTATGGCGGATGTTGCAGTATCTCCCATCGCCAACGGCGAAGGAGATCCTTGACAGCGTCAGCAGTATTGCAGTATCTTTCCTTGCATTGTAATGAAGGATGATGGGGTTCGTTGCCAACAAGTGTTGTCGCTTTCTCCTGAGTGCTGGACGAAGATGATTACACAGGAAATTGCAGTAGTAGGCAGCGTTTACTGTCTGTCGTTGAGGTACAGTGTGGTGCAGTATCACTACATCAGTGTCATATGCCACGATGAACATCGCCTTTACATTACTCTGTGTAGGGCGCATTTTCTTTGGACGAGAAGAGCCAGGATATTTCCATTCATTTGATTGTCGCTTCAAGTGCGGTTCCTATGAGCGAGCCCCAGTTTCGTCCAGAGTGACGATCCTTCCAAGGAAGTCGTCACCTTCCTTGTGGTACTGGTCCAACAAGTCCTCTGCAATTGCATAACATTGCCAGTGTTGCACCTCGGACATTGTATGGGGTACCCAACACGCTGCAATTTTGCGGTATCCAAGAATATCGTGCAGAATGTGGAGCACGGTTTTGTGGCATACAGCTACCTCGGCAGCTAACTCCCATGCAGCCCATCGACGATCAGCATCCAGCAAAGAAGCAAGAAGCTGAATTGTGTGGTTGTCAACATGGGGTCTTCCTAAACGATGGCTGTCCTGAATGGCATCCCTCCCTTCACAGAACAATTTCACCCATCCTGTGACTGCAATATGGCAAAGCAGCATCACCACATGCTTTTCGCAGTCCCTGATAAAAGTTTTGTGCACTATGACCTCGTACAACTTCAATTTTTATCCAGGAGCGTTGTTCTTGATTCGTAAACTTGTTCGTAGGGCGCTTGAACTGGGCTCCTGCAGTTCAAGATGATGCACTATGTAACTCAATGAAACACAACCTCAACCATCCACTGCACTACTTCAACTGAACTTCTGCTATCAGCCACAGACGGTGCTAGTGCCACCTGACGCACATCTTTCATCTTACAGCAGTGTTACCACTACTTTTTATCCAACCCTTGTAGAACGACGAACCTGTGACAACAGTCTTAGTTATAATTAGACAACTCAGTTTTGAAGACTCTTTCACAATCTTCGACAGGGTATCTCCCGCCACTTCCTTCTTCTGATGTGACCCTGTGCACAACAATATTTTAGTTCTCTCAACAAGATTATTTCCTCTCAATAACTGTAGAAGAATGGCATCAGTATCCTGTCTGCTGCACGAGTCAATTTGCGTTGCTGCGGTGAACCCCCCAATTAGCTGCACACATTCCTGGTACTAACAGTGTTGCTGTTTAAAGTTAGATCCTTCCATAAATTCGGATGTTTCGACAGGATGGACCGCCACCTATATACGGGTGCCACACAGATACAGAGCTCTTTCATGTTAAGCTAAGTGAATATCGAGAGCAACAACACAGGAGGCAGAGCATTAGTACCCTTTTGTGACCCATGAGATTCATTCCAGTCTTGTGGGGTGACTTAGCATGCTCAGCATTTCCAGTGTTCATCTCAAGTACATGACGTTTGGATGAGCCTGTATTTGATCTTCGTTTAGGTTCACCTGCGGTAGATTTGAAACACGAACTTCCACATTTCGGTTCCCATATTCCCAGCATATTTCCTACAGGTGATGTTTCACTTGGTTTTGATCGTTTTGTTTGACTGGATGAGACTCCAAGATGTTCACAATTTCCCTTCATATTGTTATGTGTCCGCTACATCTTCCTTAAACGTTGCAGACACTTCGGATTCGGATATAGACTGCAGGGATCTAGCAGAAAATGTCACTTCCAACGCTTCTAATATTGTTGCGTAATGTTGCGGCGGTCACGTGACTCGTCTGCACGCAAAAGTGTTTACGCATCAGTTCCCTAGCAACGGACAACTTCTGGCTCCGGAGTTCTTACTTTGAGCTGTGATGTCACAATATTTAGAAATTAATCGAATAGTGATTCTGTGAATTTTACTGCATTATGCAGACTGTTTACAATTACCATAACAACCATAGCCGACACCGTAACTATGAACTATACTTACACGAAAATTTTTCATTTAAAGACATTTGATTGGTTGCTGACAAATTTCTCCTGCTCCCATTGGTAATTCTGCAGCAGTTCCTATATTGTGTGTCTATATATTCGGGTGTTTTGTAGCAGGGCCGTCACTCGCAATGTGACTTTGACTTTCACATTTCCTGACTATAAGACTTTGCTTCGACTCAGATTTCCTGGCACTATCTGGAATACGATCGTTTGGACGTTTTCTGTGACTTTATATATTCGGATTTCAAGGTAAAATTCACAAGAGCGTCATTTCCTTGCAAAGTAAGAACATGTTGAACAATCAGGTATGTAGTTGCTTACAAATAAATAACATTCTTTAGTTATATTACCAACAGTTTTAGAGGCTTTTCAAAGTTTGTACCAGTTGTCTTTCACATATGAAATAACCACAAACACGAAATTGTCGTAATTGTAGGTTATCATAGTAAAAGGAAATTAATATAAAATCTTTCTTATGATTTAAATCTTGATATATACTTCAGCCTATAGGTTCAAGGGTCTTCCAGAAAGTAATGCAACATATTTATCTTC
This sequence comes from Cryptotermes secundus, assembly GCF_002891405.2. Lineage (NCBI taxonomy): Eukaryota > Metazoa > Arthropoda > Insecta > Blattodea > Kalotermitidae > Cryptotermes > Cryptotermes secundus. Next base: position 17,336 of record NW_019733873.1, read on the forward strand.
CCGGCCAAATTTTGTTCACTAAAAATATTAATTTGCGTGCTGCAGTTTTTAAGTGTCCCGGGTTTATCCACGTAGTTACAAGGTTTCCTGCTAGATTGTGGACAAGTAGTGAAAGCTTCAAAATGGCTAATGTCAGTGTGGCTGGTAGGAGCGGAAAACTTTAATGGATGGTTTATTTTTCATATGTACATTCCATTATGTCGCATGGAATAATATTGTGGGGCAATTCGACTCATAGTAATTTAATTTTAAAAATCCAAATAGTGAGAATTATTATGAAGGCAAGAAATAAGGACTCTTGCCGTCCATTGTTCAGGCAGTTAAATATTCTGCCCTTGTATTCTCAATATATGTTTCCTGTATCCATTTTTGTTGTTAAGAATTTAGATATATTTAAATTTAATTCTGCTGTACACAGCATCAAGACCAGACAAGGTCTTGACTTACATTTTCCAAGTAATAAATTAGCTAAAGTGCAGAAGGGTGTATATTATTCAGGAATTAAGATATTCAGTAATTTACTACAAGGCATCAGGAATATATTAAATGATATTACTAAATTCAAACGGGCTCTAAAAGTACCTCCATCAGGATAGGCAGGCGGCACAAAATCTGCCCCGTACAAGAAGGACGATAGGAGTATGGACACGAACCTATGTGGTTAAAAAAAGTAACTATTGACAATAAAGGTTTTCTAAATAACATGTAGAAACTTTTAAAAACCTTAAAACACCAGGAAGCTGCTGTGATTGTGAAACGTTCGACTTTATGCATACTGTGCATTATAGGATATAAGTGTATGTATTTTAAATCAAAACACCTATTGTGATGGTAGTTTCCAGTTTGTAATAATGTTCCATCTGAAGATGGCCTGTAAGGTCCGAAACATGTAAGGGAGATAAGTTTTAACATAGTAAAAATGTTCATGTCACATTGGATGGAGTGGTTTTGTATTTACATTTTAATCAACCTAACTACTTTCATGGGTATCCCAAACTCTATTAGAATATTGTACAGTACTTCCCTCCTAACTGAATCATAGGCTTTCTTGAAGTCTACGAATAGCTGATGTACTGTCTCATGGTACTCCCATTTTTTCTCCAATATCTGACGAATTGAAAAGATCTGATCTGTAGTTGATCTGTTACGTCAAAACCCACATTCATGGTCCACAATAATTTCATCTCTGTATGGATTTAACCTTGAAAGAAGAATATTGGACAAAATTGTATATGAAATAAATGATATAATGATATAAACTCCGTCCCAAGTGCAAACAATATATTATGTGTCCTTGATCTTGCTCCTTTACACTACATGTTTCAGCCTCAGACGGCCATCATCAGGTGTATAACACTCACGTTGCTGTCACACTGCACCCAGCCAAAAATTTAACATTTAAAAACACTTTCCTTATTATTATCAACATCTACTTCGTAGATATCTGTGGGGTTTGTAGATTATTTTACACACGTTAATTTTGACTTTCCTGTAGTAGCACTATAAAATCTTTAGTTCTAATTATAAAATCCTTTAACATTTTTCTCTAAATTTTAAAATTTAAAATTGTTAGGGTTACTCGCCTTATGTCTAAAGTGCTGCAGCGGCTAGTTCTTGTTTCCACACTGTATAGGTGTTATCCTGTGTAGTCTTCCTATCTATCGTATAGAGTGCAACAGGATGCTTAAATATAATATTGTATATGAAGTTGATAGCAGTGATATCCCCTGATAATTACTACAGTCAGTTTTATCACCCTTCTTGTGAACTGGTACACTAATAGACTCCTTCCACTGATCAGGCAAGCTTTCCTTATGCCAAATAGAAGTAATTAGATTGTGGACCTTAGAATGTAATATTTCACCTCCTGCTTGAAGAAGTTTTCCTGGAATTTGATCACTACCTGGTGATTTATACCGTTTCAGTTTTGCAATAGCACTTTCAACCTCAAAAGGGCTAGGATCAGGTACGAACGGCTCAGCTGTATGAATTTCTGTCTGCCTAACATCACTGACCCTGTGTACATTCAGTAACTGAATGAAGTAGTTCCTCNTCGCTTGGATCATGTAATCATTGCAATTTGTCCTGCTTTCTTTGATCTAATAATTTGAGCACCCTTCATCGAACCATGGCTTATGCTTCTTCGGTTCATAATAACATAGACTCTCTTTGGCAGACATTTTGATATTCTCTCTAATAGTTTCACAAGCTTTATTAACATCCACCTCAGTGTCCAAGTTTTCCAAAGCTGCAAACCTATTTGAGATTTCAACACAATACTGCTCTTTACCCTCTACCTCATTTAATTTCTTGAAATTGAACCTCTCCATTTGAACTCTGTGTGTTGTTTGTCTGCTCACTGCCAGTCTTTTCCTAACCTTTGCCACCACCAGGTAGTGGTCGGTATCACAATCTGCTGCCCTGAATGATCAGACATCAAGTATATTTGAGTGCCGTCTCCTATCTATCAAAATATCAAAATTTGTATTTTATTGTGTATCTTCACATCAGGAGATGTCCAAGTAAATTTATGGATGTTACGATGTGAGAACATTGTACTTTTGACAGTAAGATTTTCTGATGTGGCAAAGTTTACAACTCTAACTCCATTATCATTACTGATTTCATGCAAACTCTCATTCACAATTGTTGGTTTGAAAATGTCTTCCCTCCCTACTTTGGCATTGAAATCCCCTAACAAAATTTTCATAGGGTACTTCGGGAATTTATCAAATACATGTTCTAGTTCTTCATAGAGTCTATCCTTTATGTCATCAATCTTATCTTCTGTTGGGGCGTGAACATTCATGACAATGTTATCACACCAGCGACCTTTTAGTATTATATATGATATCCTATCACTAACGAATTCTACCCTGTCCATGATTTATGCTAACCGTCTTGCGGTGCATACGATTTTTCACCTTACTCTTCTCTTTTGCACTACATGTTTCAGCACAAATGTGCCATCTTCAGGTGCATTTTCTCTATGCACGTCTAACTACTGCATTGCATGCCCTGATGTCTTCATATTAAAATGACTAAAATATATATTCATCATATATAATAATAGATTTTAAATATTAAAACTTTTCAGAATTCGTCATCCTTACGTCGTATCTCAACACGCAAATCACGCCAATCCTCCTCTGTCGGAGCATTCTTCCTACATTCGTGTGTATTGTGCTCTTTGTTGTGTCTTGCTCCTGTGACTGCATGCGTTACAACGCACATTAGTGCTGAAACATGTAGTGCAAAAGAGAAGAGTAAGGTGAAAAAGTGTATGCACTGTAAGACGGTTAGCATAAAACATGGACATGAGTCAGTGCAACAGGGCGCTAAAATATAACAGAATTCTACCCTCTTAACTGCTGATACGATTCTCTTATGAAAAAACCTGTACCTAATTCATGATTTTCATTCCCTTTTCCATAAAAAATGTATATTCTCCTGCTGGTGCGATGCCACCTCTATCCCATCTGACCTCCTGTACTCCTGCTAAATCTAACTTATATTTTAAGACTTCTGTCACTGCCCTGAGTGAACCTGCCCTATACAAACTTTGTACATTCCAAGTGTCAAATCTCATATCCATTTTCATCAGCTAAGTTCGTTTATCCAAAGAATCCATCCAGGTCCGAGGCTTTGTGTTCATTTTCGTAACATAATGATTTTTTACGGTGAGGAGTTGTTATCCCCACGCCCAACCCCCAAGCTGGAGGGCCACGCCTTGTTAGCTGTCAGTGACTGGTTATTCAATATATTCGCAGTTTCCCTCCAAAACTGGAGGGTGTCTCCTCCATCCGCAACCTGAGGACGTGCTATGTCGTGGTGACAGGGGTCCACCTAACATGGCCTGTAATTGGATCTACTTGAATAAGAATAAATTATTACTATTATTATTATGAATGTAAAGAAGCGATTACGGAGGGTTCGTTCTCATAAATATGTGACAAAAGTGGTTGTGTCACCGTGACAGTGCGAGACCATCTGGTGCTTCATCCGTCTTACAACCCGAATCTAACTCCATCCACTACCATCTTTTGGTCTCTTGAAAGATGCAATCTGCAGAAGGAAGTTTCAGGATGATGAGGAATTCTTATCCGTAGTAAAGATCTGGTTGCGACAGATCTGCAGAGTGGTACCATGATGGCATGCAGACTCGCAGTTAGGTCGCATAAGGCAATGGATTTAGAAGGAGAGTATGTTGAAAAATATATTCAGCCAAAGATTCACGTAGCATTGTCAGATATTTGAAGTTTTAATAAGGTAAACTGTGAATGAGAAAAAAGAAATTGCTACATTACATTCTGGGGAACCAACTTGTATTTCTGAAAAGTGGGAACTTAACCTGTCATACATATAGCAGTCTGTTGTGGGCTGTGAGTAAGTCTTGCTTTATAGCTGTCACAACTACAAGGTCTTGGACAACGAAGAGTATTTTAGAGACTCAAATATTCGTTTATGGTATTAGATATATACAGGAAATGTTTTTGGATTCCTCCTTCATGAGATTGAATGAAACTGATCTCTAAAGCTTATTTTTGTCTTTCACAAGATAATTTGTTGCCTATTTAGGGTCTAAAAATTTCATGGTTTAACAAAGCTGTAAGTTATAGAAAAACTTTCTTCATTACAGAGTTCATTCACATTGAAATTAGCCTCAGTTAAGACCTGCTGATAGGCCAAGTCTTAGGTCCCTTATAGAAAAGTAACTTTACTTAATTTATGTGATTTTAAGTTTCAACAGGTTATAACATATACTATGTGTCCATGATATATCCTAAATTTAAATGTAAATATTTCATTTGTAATGCCATTTAATTATAAAATCGATCCATTTTATCAAGACAATTTAATGAAGATGGATATATATATTCATGGACCATGTGGTGGTGGTGGTCTAGATATATAATGAAACAATGTGCAACTTTTTTAATACCAGCTTCATTAATTAACTGTTGTGTTGACACCACCGTAGTACCATTAGTTCTTGTGTTATGTGTTGTCATAGCTGCAATGTGTGTTTTCTGATGTTTTTGGTTCTGTCCGCAGTAGTGGCTAGTGCGTGTAGTGTGTGTTGGAGCACATTTCTTTAAATTATCTTAACAAGAATGCATCTTTGTTAAAAAAGAACCTTTATGCTTAAGACATGTTGTACCACAAAATATTGAATACAGTGTAGCAATTTGTGCAGCCCATCATATACCTGGTGATGTGCCCATGTGGCTGAAAAATGTAAGTACCCATGAAACATGGACTAAGTGGCGATCTAAAGTTGCACCAGGACAGGTTTCCTCTAAATAGTTTGGTTTTCCCTGCCAGTTCTCATTCCACCAAATGCTTCATCTGCCTCTCTCATCTGGGGCTGGTACAGTGGCCCAGTTAGTGGCGGACATACCAAGTGGACTCAGTCTCATTCCATCTCACCCCATGAAAAGGAAAGTGGTGGTTTAAAAAGCAGACTTTGAAAATGATGCATATACACAAATGTGTTATATGTAAATATCAGGTGCTCAACTAATGTAACAGGATGCTCAGATTCTGTATTATCCCAGAATAGTGACTGGCTGTTGTATTGCAGGTTTTCAGAGTGAGCAGTATGGCCAGCATATCGTCGTTCAATGACCTGTTTGGAACTGATCCGTTCCTGTTTGGTGACGAAGACCCACTAGCGAATGGTCTGGAAAACTCTGCTGACTATGTGGACAGTCAGTCATCTCACATGGATGTGAATAATGGGGTTTGTAGTGCACCAGAGGAAATGAAGCAGTCACCAGTATATGAAGAGTTGTGTGACTTCACAGTTGCGAGTGATTGTTCAGACAGCACCCTACCACCTGCCTGTGTAGAGAAGAAGCATAAGGGCAAGATAAAGCTGAAGGACGAGCAGCTAGATCTGCAGTGTGGATGGCGGGACTGTGATCACCGCACCAGCAATCTTGACCAATTTGTGCGCCACGTCAGCTTCCACTTACCGCACCTAGAGGTCAAACTGAAGAATGATCAGGAAGGTACTGGTTCTGTTGTGTTCCTTAGGATCTTCCCTGCTTCCAGCAGTACATGACAATGTCACATGTGCAGTCATATGCTTGCTCATATCAACTTCTGTTCCCTGTTGAAATATTTTAGAAGTATTTAGTGGTTTGAGAATAGTAGCAGAAAATGTGGAAAATAATGGAGTAAATATTAAGGCTTTGCATGCCATGAGGCAATTCAAATGATTAAAATTGCCACAATCAAACAGATAGGCTCAATATTAATCACTCGGTACAGCATTTCTTGTAATAGATGGGATCAGATGTCCTGTACTCATGTTTAGAGGAAAGAATAGGCCATGTTGGTGTCTGAATCTGTGTTACTTTGAAGGTGATATGAGGTTTTCTGTGCAACAGCATTTACCCGCAGGCACCCTTTGCTTTTCTAGCAGGGAGTTCTGTGGCAGGGCTTGGCACCCAGAGGTTTAGGGACCTGAGGGAGGTATTCATGGCTTCATCAGAATATCAGCTGAAGGGACTTGAGGCCAATACCAATAACATTCACCATGCAAACGGTTCTCTATAGAACTTGCACCAGAGAGCTCAGAGGTTATTTTTAAAGTAGGCTAGGAATTCCATTAGTAAATGCTCTGTGTTGCATATCTCAGAGCAGAATGGTTGCACTCTTGTTACTTTCTGTAGTTGTCAGGGGAACACATCATTAAATTACAAGAACAAGGGTCATTGCAAGCAGCAGATTCACTGCATGATAGAAGTAACTTAGAGAGAAACTAGATCACTTGCTGCTGTTTTATATGGCAACAAGAATGTTACATGCGAGCATAGTTGAATGTTCAGTATCTGCATGAGGTGACAGTATACATGAAAACAAAACAAATTAACCTGAAAATAATTTGGTTCCCTTGAGGACAGTAATAAAATAAAACTGGGTGTTTGTAAGGGGATTGCATTAAGGTGGTTTAGTAAGTGTATTTTAATGTTATAGTGAGAAACCTTCAGATTCTATAGTGTTGAGAGTTTTGGCAGAGCTGGTTCTTGTTGCTGCGAAGGCCCTAGTCTGATCAAAATCACTTTGGTTCATATAATCAGAGCCTGTTTAGCTAACATGTCATTTTGGTATGTCTGCTCTGCCCTGATCTCATAAGTTGTTTTTTTTTTTTTTGTGAAGTTTTAAAGCCAAAATTTTGCATGTAGTTTTCCTGTTTGTATTTTACACGCATCAACTCCCTCAACGTCTTTCACTGAATCACTGTAACTGAGGTAGGTGGAGAGATCAGTGACGCTCTTCTGCAGTTTTCTCAGTTCTTTTGATTCATCTGCCTTGGCATCAAGTACTTTACAGAATACTTTGTTTTAAGATAACTTATATTATTCCCTCATAGTAGGGACCTTCTTATATTTGCTATTGTTACCCGAGTTCGCTTGCAGGCTAAAACCACGGAGTTTGTTAGCTCTACCCTGCTTTCTCAGTGTAATGACCTTTGTTGCCCAATATTAATTTTTTTCATATTTATCTGAAATGAGTTTTGCTAGAAATAGGTAATCCTGTTTTTTGTAAAGAGGGCAGATGGATGGAAGCTTGGAAGGAAAGGATGATAAATGCTATTTTTATGCTTATATATTAAAAGTCTCAAGAAACATAAATTGGATTGCAAGTAAGCCTGGTGAAACTACAGACATTTGAAGGGTTTCAGTTTGTGTACAGGCATTATGACTTTGTGATGCATTGTTCAGGTAAGTTATGTATTTCCATTTCTTCACATGAAGCTATGTTTTTGCCTGAGGTTGACACCAAGATGAGAGAGCCTGTTTCAGAACAGTTACAAATATTGGTTCTGCACTTATGTGTAACATACCAGGATGGCCTGCAGTATTGCACTGTATGTTGCACTGCATTTATCATAAGAAGAGTAATCTGCTAACATCAGACATGCCACAGGAATTTAGAAATAACAGAACTGTGGCTCTATGAGAAACATTTGATGGTTAATAGCTATAATCATTACACTCTTGTATTAAGTTTTGAGATACTGAAGACAGATAATTTGTGTTGCAGGTGTATATGTCTGTTTGTGGGAGCAGTGTGGTTTTGAATGTGCAGACTCCAATGAGATAACAAGACACGTCAATTTCCATTCATATCATACCAAATTAAAGTGCATTGGGTCAAATATTTTGGCTCGTTCAGGACTACCAGTAAGTGATGAGCATTCAGCACATGCATTCTTCAGCCTCTTATAAACATAATTCTCACTAATGTGTTGAGAGAGTGCTTATTTATTTGAATTATTGTGTTTCTGGTTGTTATCCATTGTCCTGTTTCTGTTTAAAATGCAACATTTCAGAGACTGGATTCTGACCACTAAGATAAGGAATAGCTCTCTTGATTGGACCCAGCTGAGTTAGTTCCACCTGAAAATGGAGACTGAATCCAGTTTCTGAAATGCTGGTGCTTCAAATAAAACAGGATGATGGATAATGTCCATAAACAGAATAATTGTATTAATATACCATTGTCACAAAGTTTTAGAGCTTATTTATTTGTCCAAATCAAATGCCTTAATTTGTGGATTTAGTTTCCTTTACGTCCCCTGCATCCTTGAGGCACATTTTGCTCTTCATTCATGACAGACCTACATTTAGTCATATGAAGTCCAAATCTGGGTGTGAAGTTACACAACTCCCAGAAACAGAGAGTAAAGTAATGGTCATGAATTCCATGTGACCCAGAACGAAGAATGACTGTGTTGATGAGGACAGCAGAAATTTCCCCAACTGACTGGAGAACTGAACTGTTGATCTTATGAATTTTCCTGATGTAATATAGAAAGTGATGTTGTGTTACAGATTTGCACATTGCAAGTTGCTGGGAAGAAAGTGGTGCCAGACTTGCCACATGCATTTGAATGCTGCTGGCAAACCTGCGAGGAAACATTCAGCAGTCCACAGTTCTACTTCAACCATGTTGACATGCATGTCTATTGCAACCCACGTGGTAGAAAAGTGAAAGGTGTTCCATGCCAGTGGCGTGGTGAGTTCTAATTTCCACATCATGAATTCTCACCACAATTTATGTTAGCTCGATGCCACTTATGCATGCATGGCTCTTGCTGTAGCCAGGAGGATTGCAGTCACCTGTTTTTGCATGTCACAGCAGATTTGGAACATTATCATGCATATATATCTTCACAGTTTTAGGTATCTGAAGGCTGTAGTTAAAGTGCTGATGTTAGATATAATTACAGAAAGAGTTATCTGAAGTAGTTAAAATTCAAAGGAGAAAGATATTGCATATACTTCTTCCTTTATGCATGCCCCCGCAGATGTCATGTATCACAAAATGTGTGCGATAATTATGCTAACTGGAGCAACACAAACATGAAAAATAATTAAACGAACAAAAATAATGTTATCTAACACAAGGTAACCAAACAAATTCAGGTATGACGGTGAAATGTAAAATATGCCCAATATTTGGTTTACTTTTGCTGTGAATAATATAAGAACATCAGATTATTATGGGAATGAAAGGGGAATAAGTGACTGATCACAATATGTGATATATATGCACTTGGTATTCATCCCTCAGGGAGCACAAGCCTCTTTACAGGTCAGAGTACTGAAAATATGAATGCCTTACACATTATGTTAGTTTAAGTCCTTTAATGACAACTAAAAGGTATAAAAGTCCATGGGGCAGTGGCTAACGTGAGGATACTTAGGATCTAATTCTTCACTAATGATTTATGATTTGATGGCAATTACAAATCCTTGCGTTTCTGTTGTCAGTGTCCTTTGATGTAGTTGATCCCACCCACGAAATACAAGTGTATTCAGTTTCTGCGTCAGTGAATTTAGTAATTAGTGAACTTCGTAAGCAAAGACTTCATGCAGTGATGAGGTTAAGCTGTTTTAGACCATTCGTTGGGGCCCTCAAATTCAGATTATATTACCTAAAGGTGCATCCACATTGCTCGTGTTCATGTGACTCACTGTGCTCGCGAGTAATGTGGACAATATGACAAGTCACGAGACAAGCATATTTTAAAATTTTAATTTAAAAACTATAGTCAATAAATTAAAATACGACTATAGCCTATACACACTACGAGTAAATATATGGATCCTCACTCGCCAAAGCCTGGTGAGCAACTGAAGTAGTGTGGGCGAAGATTTATGAGCACAAGTAAAAGCCAGATGAGTCTCCCGATGAGCACAAGCACGAGTAATGTGGACATGCCTTAAGATTCATCATGCATTGCTATTGCATCCAGGAAGCTGCGACAAATGAGTCCACGCGATGCTGTCTTTTTCTGAAAAGTTCAAGAACTGCTGTCAGACAGTCCTCAAAAACAGTTGGGGGAGGGAATCGCTGTACAGTGCTGGACTTGGAAGTTTTATGTTGAAAAAATTCTGGGAGTACATTTGTAAAGGTTGAAGCGTCTGCTTAAGCATCAAAGAGTACAGTGAAGTATAAAGTAGACCCTTGAATTAAACAGACTTGGGTATAAATGCATTTAATTAAAATATCATTTTGTTTGTCATCAAGAAAAATCATTTCATCCTTCACTGTTGTTGGTTGACCCATAAGAGTTATTAACATACTCATTTCTGAATTTCATTTATCTGAGTAAGGTGTCATGTGGTCTTATTCCATCCTTCTAAGCAAAGGCATGGAAATTAGCTTGAATTCAGCAATGATTGCTTGCTTATATGCTAGTGAATTTTAATGAACTTCTCAATCATACATGCAAAATAATGTTAAAAAATTAAGATAGCTTTCACATGCCCAAACAAAAAAACATGTGCAGTGAAACAGTGTGACAAAGTTGGTTGGCTGTGTGCAGCTGAAACATATCATGAAGATATATATGATAAAAGAAGAAATGTTGCATCTGATACAGTAATTACATACGTACAGATCTAATAATATTAATGCAACAGGATGCTCAAGTACAACATTCCTTCATATATTTCTCTTTAGTGTATGTAATCACTCTTTCATCTCATTTGATATAAAATGATTTCTCCATTTCATCAGGTATCAGTAAATTACTATCACACAATTAAAGTACAGTGTCATATTCACAAGGAAATTTAGATATCGCTGAACATGTGTGCAGAGATTAACTCTGATACTGAAGTGTAAGCTTTTTCATGTTACAGGGTGCATGTCGAAGTCTACCTACCAATCGGTATACAAGCTGGCAGACCACATTAGAATCCATACAAAAGAGAAACTTGTGGGTTGTCCAGTATGTGGTGGGCTCTTTGCAAACAGAACAAAGTTCTCTTACCACTGCAAGCATCAGGTTCCCTTAGAATGTAAGTTATAGACCTTTGTGCACACACACACTTGACAGTGAAAGTTTAAATCTAAGATAATGTTTTAGAACAGATGTATGTTTGCTTAAGTTTGGAACTGCACGATATATTTTACCATGTGCAGCAGTATTCACTATATGATGGCGTGATCTGTTGCAGTGCAAGGTCCGTCTGGGGAACTGGTGCAGAAACAGATAATTAAGGCACAGAACCGCCACAAATGCCCCTTCTGTGGCCAGTCTTTCTCGTGTCCATCAAACCTTTGCGTGCACATTCGGTACAGGCACCTGGATAGCAGGCCGTTCAGATGCAGCTTTTGTGTATATAGGTGAGTAGAACCCTCATTCTTCTCACATTGAGCTAGTTGGCTCAGACGGCAGTATTTCTGACTCTCATTCAAGAGGTGCTTGGTTCTAATCTCAGCTAGAACACCAGCTTTCTGGTTGTCTTTTTCATGGTTTTCGTGGACCCTCCAGGCAAATGCTGGGAAGGTACCTCAAATTAGGCCATTACAACTTCGTTGCAAATCATTTCCACTTCATTATTCAGTTATCATTCTACTATTTGACAGCACACAGTCTGAGATTTTTATAGCATTATTAACTAAACCATAAGTAAATAATTCAACTGTGCAAAATCCATCTGACTAATATTTCTTGAACCTTATCTGGTATATTGGCCATCCCAATTGTGGTTGGTGTCTCTCCAGATGAATAATGAAATCTTTTCAGATACTCATTAACGATTTTCAATTCAGCATTTATGGTCATCTGCACATCTCATCTGATAGGCAGTCAAAACAGTGTTAAATAACCCAAAATCACTTGTGACTGGCCCTCAAAGTAGCATATCACTTTGAGGAAGACATTTGTTTTGTACTATTGATGTGATAGCAAGGAGCACACAAGCAGCACATTAACTTTGTCTGTGAACTAATGACTTTCTCAGTGAAGCAAACTGTGTGCCTCTTGTCACTGCAAGTCATTTCTGCTCACATCTTGACTCTACAGAGCCATTTGTGACATTCCTGCTTAAAGTGTGCTTTTATGAAGAAATTAAATTTTATAAAACTTCTCAAAAAGACTCATGGAATCTGAACAAAATTTAATAGTCAGAAATACTTAATGTAATTTGATTTCAGATTATATTGTAACGTGTTTTGTTACTGAAGACACCGTAGAGATTGTTAATTGGTTTATTCAGCAACCTACAAATCTCGGCTACAATTATTTATAACACAGTTGCGGGGTTTCACACTTTATAACCCTATTCGCAATGTTCAGTTCACTCTGTTGTTACTGAAGACGCCGCTCGGATTGTTAACTGGTTTATTCAACAACCTACAAATCTCAGCTACAATTAATTATAACAACGTTGCGGGGTTTCACACTTTATAACCCTATTCGCAATATTCAATTCACTCTATTGTCAGTAGTCTACACGTTTCACAGTACGGGAGGTATATAAGTGTCACTGTGTTACACACTCTCAATTAATCCTCAGTTATCACAAACTGTCACTGATTATCACACTAACTGTCTCCGGGGACGGCTACTCGTTCACTAACTCTGACGGCTATGCAGTTCCCTTATATAGCCGCAGTGTTTGCCTGTTGCGTAATGAGTGCCTTGTCACAGTAGGAATCGGTGCCACGTCGCCATGTTTGTGTATAGCCTAGCAACGCTGTTACCTCACGCCGTCTTACGTCACCGTGGGGAGAGTGGCGGGGTGATGACTCGCCTGTTACTCGCCTATTACCATAGTAACGAGAGCGCTACGTTACCGCCACGTGCCGCTGGGGAGGTAGGGGACCTCCGTTGCGCAACATGTCACAATATCTTTAGCACATATTTGATTTAATGAATATTTATTGTGATACTTATAGAAGTTAACTGGCACTCTGGTTGCTGGAAGAGATCTGAAAATGAAAGTTAACAGAGTAATTTGTTTGATGTATATTTTGTTTCAGAGCCAAGACACACTGGGACATGAAGCGGCACTTGAACAAACACTGCCCTAACCCACTTTACCACTGTGTGGAGGAACAGTGCAATTTCTCATGTCGCAGCGCTTATGGGCTTCGCAGGCATTATGAGAAGGTATGTTAACTTGCATGTTATTTCATTGTATGAAGAAACTTTGGAGCTGAACTCCTCACCAGAAATTGAAATTTATCTTCATAAAGCCTTTTGTTTTGTCTTTGTTGATGTTTGCTAGTTTTGTTGCATTGACATTGAGCATCAGTATTCTGATTGGTAGGAATGCTTGCAGTTCGAGGAGACTGTCATTCCAAAACTGAACTATTCTGTTGAAACTGTGTCTGTCAGTCTGCCATGCCATAATAGTTTCTGTTTTGGAAAATAGAAAACAGGCTTCAGTCACAGCTTTGTATCTAGTCACTTTTTTTGCCAGCTTGATAACTGGTGCTGCACATCCTCATGGTATTCATGTGCTTTCTATTTGAATCTCCATGAAATAGTCCATTCACTTCAAATTTCATATATAACAGGCTTCCTGTTTCATGGTGAAATGATGTGGGGAGAGGGATTTCTTGTTCCACCCTCTAGGACACCATTATCATTGTTGTATGTAAATTACACCACTCATGGCAAAGTGTGCTATCAAATCATTGAACCAGGATCAGTGAAGCAAACACTGCATCAGGATTGTACGTACTTAATGCTGCTATTGGAACAGTGGCATGTCGCTTGAACTTGTTATGAAGAGGCTCATTTAGAGGTTAAATCGAGGAGGTTATAGTTTCTGTCCACAAAGTAGTTCACTGATACTGGAATTCTGACTTTTGTTTATTTCTGTGATTGTTGACTGGTATGAGTAATTTATTTCTGGCTTGGGGAGTGTGGGTACAATATTTGTGGGGCACGCAGTAGTGTAATTGGTTGAGGCACTATGCCACAAGCTGAAAGGTCATGGGTTCAGTTCCAGATGAGGTCATTGAATTGTTTCAATTTTCATAATCCCTCCAGCTGCAGTATGGCCCTGGGGTTGACTAAGCCCCTAACAGAAATGAGTACCACTAAGATTACTGGGGGATGAAGGGTGGATGACACGTAAGGCTCACAGCCTCACCGCCGTCTGTGAGGTGATTGTCTAGAAGATGTGGGAGCATAGACCTCTCATACCCCTATGGGCCTTTACAGTCTCTTACAGGGACAGCTTTAGCTTCTTCTTCTTCTTTTTTTTTAACAATATCTGTACTACAGAATTTATGTCATGCATATACTGTTGTGTTTCGTCATTGATCTGAAAGTTAATTTCTGCATGAAATCATAATATGTTGCTTTATGCTGTTGGTGTTTTAGCACCACCTTGGATGTGATCAGCCGCAGTACTGCTGCCACATATGTGACAGCCTGTTCCGACGTGGCTCCCTGCTCACGCACCACCTTTATATTAAGCACAGCATCTGCCAGCCGTCAGGCCAGTACAGATTCAGGTTGGTACAAATCACAAGAAGTTACTTTTGCTGTGTTAGGATAACACTGCACTATAACTTTGCCACAGAAATCACTACGCCTGTGATGCAGGTGTGAGCCCTACATTCCCACAAGAATACAGACATTACAGGAAGAATTTGTGGCACTTTCTAACTTCAGCACTTTTTTCCCCCAAGTATAATTCTACTGATGTAATGGTGATAAGTTGTGACAAATTTATGCTAATGTAGATTTTCATTATTTTACATTTATCAGATATAACGCTACAGTGTTCACATTGTTGCTGTGTTTATAATTTGTTTCCTGAAACCATTTTCATTCAAACTGCACGGATACAATTATAATCCATACGACTACACCAAATTTCTCATACCTACATACAGTGATTCAGTAGTTAATTGCCTAAGGTAAAGTTCCCTAGTGTCTAATTAATTATCACATACAGGAGGCACATGAAAGAGTGGAGATACATTCCAGGCATTCTTGGCACTAGATGGAAATGGTCAGTTTTTCTTGAAAAATTGGGTGTCATGCAAGAAACAGCATTAAATTGAATATCCCTGATGTTCCATCTAGATTCATATATATGCCACAATGATTTGGCTGTTCCTGTGCCATGCAATTATGATCCACAATTACAGACTACAGGATGATGAAAGGTACATTTACATTATCGGATCCAACTCATAACCCACCAAATTAACCAGGTGCAGCACCTGATGTAATGAACCAAACCTAGTAATGATTTTGCGTGTAATTTAAATCTGTCACAGTAACAAGAGCAGCTTTTGGGATCAGTGTTACAACAATGGAATTTTCTGCTAAAGACATGAAAGTTTCTGGATTTAGAAAAGGAAACCAAAAACTGTTGGTATTTCATGTTACTTAAGAGACTTTTAGTAGTGGTTTTACACAGTAGATTAAGGGAAAATTTGAGATTTCAACACAAACTGAAGAAAGACAATTATTTAGAGACTTGTTCAAAGTGAGCTGAATGGCAGTTTTATGCATAATAGGAACAGAGACCTTCATTACCCAGAACCCATGCTCTTGGTACAGGGGAAACTTCTTTTACATACAAAGTACAGTACCCACACATTAAGTATGGAATATTGTTTGTAAGTCAGCAGTTACAAACACGGACATTGGCGTGAAATTTAAGGCTGCATCCAAAAGATTTAAGGTAGACAGAATCTATACATAATAAGTTCTGTACAATAATACAGGGTGGGGTGCAGAAACTTCCTTTTTGTGAAGATGCATTGTGAAGGGAGGCTTGGATAGGCTTGGCGAACGCAGCAGTCACAGAAGTTTCTGTCTAATACCCCTCAGTAGGAAATATGAGGTGGATGAGTGAGCAGCGTGCGTTTGCTGTCGAAGCCTATTTTTCGAACAACCATTCCTACGTGGCGGTGCAGCGTGCATTCCGTACTCACTTTGGAATTAAGCCCAGATGTCCGGTTCCTGACCAGAAATCGATTGTTTTGTGGGTAGAGAACTTTAGGACAACCAGGAGTGTGGTGAAAAAATCATCAGGATGACAACGGACCGTTACAATGCCAGAAAATGTGGAAGCAGTTCCGACAGTCGATTTTGAGATCTCCAAGCCACTCCGCTTGCAAACATGCAGTCGCCCTAGACATATCCAGTCGTTCAATGCGCTGCATTCTTCACGAACATCTTAATTTCCATCCCTATAAGATGGTTGTTGTACAAGAATTGTCACCACGTGATTTCCAGAACCGAATAACAGCGTGCGAAACGTTATTGGAAACTTTACCCCCTGACGCACTTGTTTTCTTTTGTGATGAGGCACATTTTCACCTATCCAGATATGTCAACAAGCAGAATATGCGCTATTGGAGTAGTAACAATCCCAGAGAGCTCCATCAGAGGCCACTTCACAGTGATAAGGTGACAGTATGGTGTACGTTGTCGAGTTGGAGTTATTGGCCCTTATTTTTTTTTTAAGAAGACAATCATGCAGTTACTGTCAATTCACAGCAATATGTGGACACGATTAAAAACTTTTTCAAACCAACTGTTGAAGAAATTCATCTAGGAAATGTCTGGTTCCACAGCCCACACAGCCCGAGCTTCGATGACAGTTTTGAGGACAACGTTCCCCGGATGGCTCATCTCACTTCGAGGTGACATCCTGTGGGCAGCGCACTCATGTGATCTAACGCCATGTGACTTTTTTTATGGGGATACCTCAAAGCAGAGGTTTTTAAACATCGCCCCACAAACCTGCTTCAGCTGAAGAATGTTGTTTGGCAGGAAGTAGCCCAAATTCCAGTGCACATGTTGGAACGTGCAGAGGGGAACTTCACAAAACAGTTGCATCCGTGCATAGAGAACGGTGGTCACCACCTTCAAGATATTTTGTTTAAAACTACATGATTTAAAACTTTAAAGTATGTTCTTTCATTAGCTAAACATAAATTTTGTCTATCAGCAATAATTTTTCTTTTATTCGCCTTCAAAAAAAGGAAGTTTCTGCGCCCTACCCTGTAATAATAATAGATCTGTAGGACCAGCATCATATGAAATAACGAAGTGGGCTTTATGAGTTCTGCTCAGAACTCCTTGTTAATCAGCTGGGCTGTTAATTCCAGAGGCAGATTCATTTGATGAAAACTTCCATCTGAAAGTATGAGATTGATTATGAGATGAAAACTCCAACCACATTCCTTCAAATAAAAAATCATTTAAGTAACATAAAACTTAATAGTTTCAGACATATAAGTGTAGTGATTCCTCAGTGTTGAAAATCTTGGACCCAGTTGTTTGAAGTGTGTCTCAAAATAGTTCTGTGGTGTACTTGCTGGAACCTTGGAGGTAAAGTATTATTATTGTAACTCAGCTCAACTGTTGCAGGTACAAGCAAGATGAAGATGGCTTGTTTCGGCTTCTGACAGTGGACACCAGACCCAAGAAAGTGACCCAGAATGCCAGCCAACCATTGTGCAGCAAAGAGGATGACCCCCTGAAACAGAAAGCTGGAGGAGGCGAGGTTATCGTCTCTATGATAGAATATGATGACAAGGAGACCGTTGTGTCCAGTGAAGATACAGAAACTACCAAATTATATAGCCTGCCCCCAGGAAGTTATAAACTCCTAGAAGCTTTAAGTTTTATAGAGTGAACTGTTTATTCCCCTCTTATGGTTGTCATTCTTGTAGTTCTGTACTAGACTGTGTAATTGAATGTCATAGTAATAAAGATTTTTTTTCTTTCCATGCAGCCTTATTAATATCTCACAGTTCTTCTCTAACTTCTGAGTTATTTTTCTGTATCTGAATCAGTTCGTATTTCGCCAGATCATTTATTGTCTTATAATCTGTGCTTTATTCATGTCTTCATTTCCATAAATGTTTATCAGTATGTTAATGCCTGTGGATATTCATCAGTTTTACTGACAAATTACTCCTAATTCTCTGTATTCTGCCTCTTTGGTAAAGAAACAAGATGTTACTTTATGATTTTACAGAGTAAAAGCATGAAGAGCAGCTTGTGTTTTATACCCCTTATACACAGTATTACAGAAGTAGAGCTCAGACCCTAATGAAGACCAAATAATCCATTTCAGGTTTCTGTGTTGAGAGTGTAGGAATGTTATATTGAGATATAAAACTTTGTGAACACTGGGTGATATACATGTATACCCCGTGTGTAAAATGTGGCTTGTGTATCCCAAATTACTATTATTATTTCTAATGGCCTGTTTTTTGTACCTAGTGTGGAATATTATTACATATTACAGATGCACCAGACCCACAACAGGTGCAAGGAAAAGTAACCTATAAAAGATTTTATAAGCATTTTAAATTACTCATAAAATGCAGAATACAACCGAGTAAGAACAGAGCAGCAGTTTTCATCTACAATCTTATATACCTGATGATGGTCATTTAGGCCTAAACATGTAGTGTAAAATAAATAATAAGAAGACACAAAGCTCATTGAAATGTAAATTCAATATATGGATGGAACTGCACAGAGATGAAGTGAGAATCCTAAAATTGGAATTTATAACTATATGTTTTTTGCATCCTGAGGTTGAAATATTAATGCAACCTTGCCAATAAACACACTAAAGATATAGTTGCTTCAGTTTGTGTAACAATAAAAATAATTCCAATGAGGCATTAAACTCACACCTCAGAACTCAAATGCAGTCTGTACCAGTGAACTGTTTATCTGCATGCAGGCTGCTAAATGTTCAATGATTACATCCAGTTTCTCAGTTAAATAGTATTCTAATGCTATTTACCTACAGGAGATCAGTAGAATTTCCATGAACTAACAGTTGGAAAATTCATATACAACAATTATACAAATCTGTTTGGACTGAAAAACACTTCTGGCTTTGAAAATACAAGCAGAAACCCATGCCAGAACAAAACAATGAGGGATAGGGAAGAGCAGGTATGAAGGAAGGCAAAACAGCAAAGTCTCGTATGACAAAATATAAGGAAAATAAAACTAAAAACATCTGCCGCATATACATGATGAAGGCAACATTGTTTTCAGAGGAATTATACAGAATGGAGAACCAAAAGTATACGAACACTAATAACTATAATATACATGCTGTGGATGATTGATATGTCATCACAGAACCCTGGAAACACCTTGTTTTTTTGTGTCATTTAATGATGCTGTCAACATGTAGAAAACAGCTTCAGATGGTAGGGTGACAGATGAATTGGAAAGGATTTGGAAGGATGCACTTATGGCCTAATTCAGATACTACCCTATCATTGCCATGAGGGACTTAGGAAAACCACAACAAATTCTGGATAGCCAGTGCCCTGGCCAAGATTCAAACTGAGCACCTCCTCAATACAAGCCCAGAGTATCACCTCCAGACCAGCCTTCTTGGTCACACATTGTTCAACACAGTTTGAAAATAGGGTACTAGTCTGATAATGAAAGAGGACCAAGATATACACTGACAGGCAACCCTTTCTCATCTGAAGTCATCAAACCATTCTTATATATGGCACAGAATTATTAATTATTGCATAAAATTTTAAGAACCTGCATCACAAGGTTCATCATGCTACTACTGTAAAATATAACAATTACATTTGTTAAAGCTGCACATACACTATACGTGAATATGTTTCACACCACAACCATAGAAGAGACTCCATTTCACTGTCTATGAAGTGACTCAGTTTTGCTAAAAGAGAAGACCTGGAAGAAGCATTTCCATCCTTGGTTCCAGCGACTTTCTGAATGTTCTGCTCCACAGCATTTCCTAAAAACAATTACCCTGTTACAACAAAGATATTTCACTGATTACTCAAAGTCATGTATTTGTAAATGGGACAAAGAGCAAAGACATAGTTTATCCATGTGTAAACTTGTGCAGAGGCCTACTATACTAAATGAATAACCTGAAGGTTTAATACTAATACAAAACCTGTTCATTATTTGACACATTCCTGAGCCAGTTTCATTTATATCCCATCCTCACAAAACTATATCCCTTAGATCCACCTTAATATTATTCTCTCATCCCCTTTTCAGCCTCTTCAAGTAGCTGTTTACCATCAGTAGTCTGCATACATTTCTTACCTCCTCCATCTTATACAAGCTACATATCCATGTCACTGTGTAAAACCATTTTCAGTACCGAATGAAAAGTGCAGAATCAGGCCTTCAAAAAGTTTTGTTAAATAATAAATACCAAATGATGCATTCTATGTATCTGTAAGGAATTAAGTTTATATGGTAAAACCTCAATCTGTTGTTCTCGGATACGTCACTTTCCCAGATCAATCGTTCAATTTCTGCGGTCCCTGAACAAATCACATTTAAACCATGGAAAGAAACCCTGCACCAGTTGTCCATCGTTTTCCTGCATCTACTGGTTAGAATTTTTAGTCTCAAAGAATGTTAATCCCGGATTGATTGTTTTTAAGAACGAGCAACACGACATACGCAAATGGTAGTATGCATTGGTGGTAGTAGTAACAGCAGTTAATGTTTTTGGAGTGTGGCATAACAAGTTGCAGTTTTGGCTCTATACCATTAGCTGTGTGCTATGCAACCTTGAGCATGTGTTACCAACCAGACAATGAGCTGGAGGGAAAGGGGCTGGCGAAAGCCTGGTCAAGCTGGGTAAGCTTTCCTGCATGTTAGTGTGAATCATTTCAGTTCACGCGTCTGCCTAGCTGAGTATGCAGTTCATCACATGTTCAATCCTCTTCAGTGCTTCGTGTTTTTAACGCCATTATCTTTAAAAAAAATTTCTCCCACATGGAGTTTCCTGTGAAACAAGTTCGGACTTTAGAAGAACGACTACGTATCATAAAAGTGATGGAGAAAACCCCATCAAACAAGAGGGCTGACATAGCCAAGTGACTAGGCCTGCTACCACCTACCCTAAATTCGATTATCATGGAGGAAAGGAAGATGGGCAAGGAGCTGACCTACAGCAAGCTGCAGCTGGTACCAGCAGGCCCAAGCATCACGCATTCCTGTGGGTGGGGCCATCCTGTGGGAGAAATCCCTCAAAATACCAACAAGAATGGGGACTCAGAACTTTTCAGCTTCAAACAGATATTCTGCATCAAGCAATGCCACAGTATGCTATTTGATAAATTGATCAGGGAGAATGCTGCTGTGGACACCAATCCCGCAGACCTTTGATTCGAAAGAGTTCCAGATCTGCCAGAGGGCTACAAGTCTTGGAACAACTATACTGCAAATGAAACGGGCCTCTTTTTCAACTGCCTGCCACACTGAATGCTAGCACTGAAAGAAGAGACCTGCCATGGAGGATATAGTGCGAAGGAGCAACTCATGGTACTACTGTGCACGAACAGCGATGGCTCAAACGAATCAGTACCCAGGGTTATTGTAAAGTCCACAAAACCACAGTGTTTAAAAAACGTAAAGAAGCTACCTGTGACCTACTATGCCATCTCAAAAGTATGGATGATGTCAGAGATTTTCAGAAAATTTCTGCGTGCTTTTGATGCACCATTTGGTGCACTCCACAGGAAAACCCTCCTCTTTGTAGAGAACTGTGCTGCTCATTCTCAAGACACATCCTCTTTGAGGAATGTAACGGTGGTCTTTTACCACCCAAACTGCACTACTGTCATACAGTCTCTTGAATTGGGACTGACCAAGTGTTTCAAGCGGGCGTACAGGAAGCAGCTAGTGCAGAGGGCTGTATGTTTGATGGATACAGGGAAGGGGGCCCAACCTGTGCACCATTCACTTTACTGTTTCAGCATGGCAACAAGTGACCCAGTCCACAATCCAGAACTGTTTTGTGAAGTGCGGCCATGTGAAGAATCAAGATGGGTCAGATGTGACAGAGGTCGATGGAAGTGGTGAGGAAGACATCACGCAAGATGAAAACTGGGTTCAGCTGGGGTAAAGCACTGCTGGCATGGACTTTGACGCCTGTGTGTCTGTGGACCAGGAGCTCACGATGTGCGGTGTGCTGTGTATGGAAGAAATGTGTTGTGTGGTGGGAAGTGGAAGTTGTGTGAAGGACAGGCAACGTGATGGTGGTGATGACGATGAAGCCGAGTCGAAACCATTGCTGAGTTTTACGAAGCATCTCATGCATTTGAGTCAATGAGAGCATTCGCATATGCTCACGACATCACCAAATGAGACCATGTGAACATTGTTAACACTGAAAGGTTATTATTCAGTTTGAAAGGAAAGGTGCAATTAACAAATGAGTATTTTAAGAAGTAATGCAAACTGGACTTGCAAGTCGAAATATCATTAATGTACGTTTTTTGATTTAGTAAATACAGGGTTATTCATAAGTCCGTGAAACATTTTGAAAATTTACAATAAATAAACTACACAATGGATACCAGATTTTATTACAATGAAATAGAGATAAACTCACAAAGTTTTTTTTTCTTTTTTACATAGATCACAGATGCTCAATGTGACCATATCTGCTGATATGGCAGACATGTATGCAACAATCCATTTCGTCCCACACCTGTGTCAGCATAGCATGGTTTACCAGAGCCACACCAGCAGTGATACAGTTGTGAAGCCCCTGAGATTAGCAGCCAATGGAGGCACAAAGACAGTATACTTCGCAAACACACAGAAGAAAAAGTCACACGGGGTTAAATCTGGGGACCGGAGTTGTCACCGCATTAACGCGTCATCTTCTTGTCCTGTGTGTCCTATCCACCTTTGTGGCAAAACTTGATTGAGATACCCTCGCATGTCTTTATAGTAGTGAGCCGGACAGCCGTCTTGTTGAAGAGGTAATCATTACTGTCTTCATTCAACTGGGGCATCAGCCAGTTTTCCAACATATCCAAGTAAATCATCCCAGTGACTGTGGGGTCTGCAAAGAAAATTGGTCCATAAACATTCTTTTTCAAAATTGCACAGAAGACATTCACCTTAGGTGAGTCTTGCACATACTGTATGACTACATGGGGATTTTCAGTCCCCATATGTGCACATTGTATCAATTCACCTTTCCAGACAGATGGAAAGTTGCTTTGTTGCTAAAGACGAGCGTGTCTGAAAACTTCAAATCTCTCTTGCATTTCAGTGCAGAACTTCGCCATTCTTGCTGAGATGCTGATGCAGCTGAAGCCTGTAGGGTTTACACTTGAGTCTCTTATGGATAATTTGCCAAACTGTTGATTGCAAGATGCCAAGCTCTAAACTTGCACGTGTAGTGGACTTGCGTTGGCTGTGCTCATAAGCTTGTCTAACACGATTCAGTTTCTTCACTTGGTCCTGGACGTCCTGACTGAGGAGCTGCACACAGACAGCTTTCATCCTGGAATTTCTCATACCATTTCTTCATACTGTTGAAAACTGGTGCTGCCTTCTGGAATTCTGCTCAAAATCGTCGCTGCACAGTCACAATGGATGAGGATCTTGCATATTCCAAAATAGAAAATGACTGCTCACGTTTACTGAACACCATATTTGCTACTACTGTCTTCTAGGAGCAAACCACGGCAACTATACGCGTGGGCTTAAAAAAACTTGGAGAGATTCATTCTCTATCGGCGTAAGAATTACCATGATCCGATGCATAGTTTATTTGTTGTGAATTTTTAAAACGTTTCATGGACTTATGAA
Source organism: Cryptotermes secundus (assembly GCF_002891405.2). Classification (NCBI taxonomy): domain Eukaryota; kingdom Metazoa; phylum Arthropoda; class Insecta; order Blattodea; family Kalotermitidae; genus Cryptotermes; species Cryptotermes secundus. Next base: position 41,226 of record NW_019733873.1, read on the forward strand.
TAACCTTGTACATACAGGCAAATCTGATCATTTTTATTCTTTTTTTTTTTGCTGGGACCCCGATGAAAACAATGAATGGAGTTATCACTGTATATCACATATGTAATGTTACAATATTACTTTTATTTTTATTTGGTTATACCTTTAATGTTGGTAGTCCAGTTTTATTATAGTATGAGAAGAGCAGCAATACTGAGGTTAAAGTTGCCAGTCAGCTACCCAGCTTTATATAGTACATTTCAGTGGATAAAACTTCCTAATTTCCCATGGACTCTTGGTCATGTAGCATTACTTAAGCTATTTAGATAGTGTGAGGCTGTCAGATTGATAGCTGTAGTTAAACCAGATATGGTGGAAGCAAGAAGATGGGTCATATTTTACATTGCTGTTATGTGTATTAAGATTGTGGTCTTCTGGTTTATGACACTGTGTAGTTTCATGTGTGGAGCCTATAATGTCATTTATTTAGAAAAACCAAAAAAGTTGAGAATTGCCTTTCAAGTCTTGGCTTGGACACTGGCCATCATGACTGAACTTTGTCATGGTTCTCTTCATCCCTTCAGGTGAATACAAGGCCAGTACCTTGAAAAAGGCTATGACTGCTACCTTCAACAACCTTTCCAATTCATCAGTCATTAACTGTCATACCATCTGAAGTTACACAGTCTGAGCTACTGATGTCATTAAACAAACCATAAAAAAAAGACACAGAAAACCACACTCAATGACATTAAATAAACCTAATAATCAAATCTACAATCCACGATCATTAGTTACGTTACCCCCAAACACGTGAGAAGTGTTGGAAGTGGTCGGATTTGATCGATTAGGATGAATTACTGCATTCATGATTGCATCCTGTACCTACATTGTGCATTATGGAAATTCAACAGATGACAGAACACCTGTTGGCCGGCCAAGAACAAATGATAGCTGAGACAAGGGCCTGGCAAGAAGAGATGGACACAGAAACAGAAGCCATCCAAGCAGAAACAAAAGCCATGTGAGACAGGAGGGAAGAGATGATGGCCTGACAAGGAAAGAGAGAGAGTCACATCTGAAATGTGAGGAGCCAACCTCAGTGGACATGGAACCTGAGGTGGCACATCAGGAGGTCCCCAAGGACGAAGCCGCAATGATGCTGGTCACACGACTGAGGAATTCATTTTGTGCGCCTTATACAGGGAATACACAAAAGATTAACGACTCCATAGTTCACTAACTTAATTAACCTTTATTTTATACTTTACTTATGGGAAACTAGTGTCATATAATATTTAGAGTTAAAACTACTTACAAACATTCTGTGGTTAAGCAACAGTTGCAATGCCACACAACTGGTTGTAATGTTCTGGGTCTGAAAGGCTCTCCAGCATGAAAGTAGCAAGATCACATTTAGCAATTGCCCGTCCTGGCGAGGAACCATGACTTACTGTATATTTCCCACTTGGATTATCTATTCAAAAAAGAACCACAGTTATCAACACAGCATTTCACATTACTTAATTATTGGTATCAAGCTGTACCACCTTAAGAAATTATAACTAGCACAAAAAACATATTTTTGTTAAAATTTCACACTATAACAAAAGATTTATTTTAATGGTTACCTCTGCAAGCCCAGTGTCATTTATCAGTGTGATAAAGGTAAAGTAAAACTGTCCATGTGCTTAACTAATTGAGCACTACACCAAGGCGTATGGGGGAGTGGACATACAGATCCACATTTTTTTGACCTCAGCACCAGCTGAAGGTGAGTGGTCAGCTACAAGCCCCAGGGAAAGAGCCCCCAGTTCCCATTCGATAGAAGGCTGGGTGGGCCCCAGAGTTGGTCTGGACGACGTGGAGAAGAGAAAATTCTTGACCCTACCAGGACTCAAAACTCCAAGCCCTGTCATTCAGCCTGTAGCCAGCTGCTATACTGACTGAGCTATCCTGGCTCTTTTATCAGTGTGACAGATGATAATATTCATCAGGCTTCGACTTCTTGATAGGTTCAAAGCACATGCACAATGCTCAACATATTTCGTACAAGGTGTTTCTAGTAACAAATCCTGAGCCCTGATCAATTTCAAATCATTAGCTGTGTTGATCACAAGACCTATGCTTTCCTGCCTGATGATGTCTTTATGCCTTTCACAATCATGTAAGGAGCTCATGCTTCTACCTATGTGCAAATAAGCAATGCAGCCAACACATGATTTAAAATAAATTCCTGTGGAAACTTTCTAGCTCACCTATGTATGTAAATAGATATGACTGCTGTTGTTCAATTTGAAAGATTTATGAGTATACTCTCTTTTTAAAAATTCATATGGGTGAGGTCGGAGTAAGCCTCTCTCAGTGTGCATCCTTACATCCCACAAACTGTATTTTATCAGATGCAACATAGAAAGAGAGAGCGAGACTGTGTGTGTGTGTGTGTGTGTGTGTGTGTGTAGGTTCTTCATAGTTGCCATCATCTGGGATGTGGCGCTGTGTAAAAATTGTTATCACGGTTAACACAATTTCTACACAGCACCACATCCCAGAAGATGGCTTTCTTCATAGTCACCACTGTGAAAACCTCAAATCTTAGTTAACTCAGTGTCGGATGCATGCAAAATATCTGAACTAACATGAAGCAGTGGGCCATGCCTTTATACATTTCAGCAAGCCTTCACTAATCTGGATTAACTGGGGGGAGTGGTCATCCAGATTAAGCAAGAATCTATATTAATGAAGCAAAAGATACCCCCAAAGAACAAAATAAAAACCACTTAGAAAACAAATAAATGAAAAATTTAATAATGTGGGTAGTGCTGATAAAAATAAATAAAAAACAATATCAATGCAGCAGTTTCTTTCTGTGAGAAGCTAAAACCCAGGGTCTCCCTCATCCAGCTCAAGCCAATCTTGGGTATTTTATTGCATGGTATCAATCTCTCCAGCTACCCACAACACAGTCTCCAAGTCCTCTCACTCCTAAATCCCATGTCTTTTAAAGTATTGCGGCATGTAGACCTGATGCTAGGCAATGATGGCGAAAGATACAGTTATACAATAGCTGTTACTGAGTAATGGCTATGGAAACAGCAACAAAAGAACGGTCCATGCCAAGATGTTATAAGCAGGACAGCTTATACAGATGGTCCCAAGACAAATAAAGGCACTGGAGCTGGTGTGTATTGCGATGGAACAAGGCAGAAGCTTAGTTTCAGGCTTGGTCAGTACACAGCAGTCTTTCAGGCAGAAGTGTATGCCATTAAGACATGCACAGTTGAGAATTTACACAAGAACTATAAAAATAGGAACACCTACATTCAAATCAGATAGTTAAGCTGCAATTAAAACACTTGGTAAACAACAGATCACTTCAAAACTGGTGTGGGAGTGCCACCAATCTCTCATACAACTGGCAAAACATAGCAGAGTTCAGCTGATATGGGTGCCAGGTCATGAAGGTACTGCTGGTAATGAAACGGCAGATCAGCTGGCAAGAACAGGATCTGAACGTCCGTTCACAGGACCTGAGCCAACTTCCGGCATCTCAGTTGTGCAGGAGCACAACACAACAAAAGCACAACACACAAGATAGTGAAGGAGTGCTCCAACAAAGGAGAATGGGCGTGACTGACGTAGTGAGGGGCGACGTAGCGATGTGGTATCCTGAACAATTTTAATATTGTAACGTGTGACAATGAATATGATAGATACATATTTTAGTTATTTTAATGTGTGAACATGGCATGCAATGAACTGGTTTGACGTGGATAAGTAAGCACCTGAAGATGGCATTATTATGCCGAAACATGTAGTGCGAGGGAGAGAAGGAGTTAAATGAGTGTATGCACTGCAAGACAGATTAAATAAATCATGAAGAAAGTATTTACTATAAAAAAATGCACAGTTAAATTAATACATGCAAAGAATTTAAAAGAAACATGTTGCTTCAACTTCCCTCATCAATACGAGTGAAGTGATTCTTTGTGGCAAAATGTCTCACAAACCCCAATCCCACTGACTTGATATTAGCAGATTAAAATACCAAAATCTAAGAAATACAACTTCAAAGGTCAAATCTGAGGACCCTCAAATATAATTGTTCTGAATATTCTGGTGTAAAGGTCACTGGAAAGGGCATTAGCTCTGAAATGAACATAACATGAGCTGTATGTATCAATTACGGCAGAAGTCATACCACTTTTTCTAATAAACTTGTGCCAAAAAAAAAATTCTCTCAACTTTGGATGTTTGCTGTCCAAATTCTAGTTGCTATGAAGCAGTAAAATTTGACAGGAATGTTTATTTCCATTGGAACTGCAGTCTCACAAAAAAGAAAAAGTCTGTTATGATGGGGTCAGGTTGGAAATGTCTCTTTTTTGTTTTGATATGGAATGACCCTTTCAATAAATTTGGCTATAAGAATATAAGCCACCATATACCACATTTAATATTACTGTAGCTATACTTATTTAGGTTATACAGTAATGCATATTCACAATGTATACTGTATCAAACATGCTCAATTAGCAACTAGCAATTTTCAGGTTTCATTAATCAATTTGCAGAGCTGATGTAATAACCATAACTTTTAATAATGTTTTAATACATGATTTTAAGTTCTCACAGCAGTAAATGCGAAGATTATTGTCTTCTTTACAACCCAGAATATACTAATCCAAATGCTATGAATAAATTACTTGATATTAATTAATGACACAGGAAGACGGCAGGTTACCAGCTGGAATGTGTTGTGCAATTGCACAAAATGAGGTGACTGTTCTCAGTTGTACTACTTATTAAAATTAAATTTGGCTGTAGGTAAGTCATGTGGATACACGCTAAAGAGGCAGATGTATATTATCAATGTACTATAAAGCTCTTCCATATATTTGCATAACAAAATACTGATTGTCACCTGTTAAATGTGGAGGCAGAAGAGCAATCCAGTTCAGTCCACTGGCCTTGAGAGAGTCCAGCATGCGTTGATGTTCAGCATTTAAATAATGGAATCTTGCTGGCACTTTCCCTGGCTCATAAAATAAGAATGCTGCAACAGAAATAGCAATCAATGCCTGTATTCCACATGAAGATTGATAAAAATCTGCATAATTTTTATAGTACGCGCCACGTACCTGATAAACAGACTGAAACACATTTTATTCCATTTTCTTTCATGACTGTTATAATGTTTTTCATACCCTCTGATAAAACTGTGGTAGGGCCTGAAAAATAATAAACAAATACATAACAGAGCGAATATTATTCAGAAAATAACTAAAATCTCCTTAAATGAATGTTGCCTATGAGATGCTAAGGTCAGCATGCTCTGACAGAAAGCACAACAGACCACTGTAGGTTGCAGTGCAAGGGCTGAGAGGACCCACCCCTTATACATACATACATACATGTATATACACACATACACACACACACACATACATACATTCATTCGTTCATTCATGCTCTGACCAACTCTACATGGGCATCTATGATTTTAGTGCTGGGGTTCAGTTTTGGTTTCACAGATGGAACTAGCAGTAGGTATACACTGTTACAACATGAATGTCCTCTGATTATTCCTATGCGGTAGTGTTTATGAATCTGGCTTGTTGAATTTGTTTTCCATTTCTTTTTCTGTCTTAGTTTCAGGTCTGTACATGCATTATCACAATTTTTATTGTACATTTTCCTGCTATTTCCCAAACCCTAATCTCAAGCGGATATACCACAGTAATACTGACACAGATTGCAACAGTAGAAGGTTGCATTGACTCCCACAGTCATGCGACAGGAAATAAAATATGACGAGTCTTGGGGGGGACTTGGAACCACTTGGAACCAAAAATGACTGCTACTGAGGGCCAGCAGCAATTTACCCAACTAATGGACATGTGCTGTCCAGTGACGGAAGGTTTATTCTTTCTAACAGACTCAACAAAACAGATGTCTTTGAACCCTGTGAGGAATTGAGACAGCTTTCCTCTTTAATTCCTTGACTTATGATCCATGACTGCATAGCGTTTGCTCTACTAGTTGTTGCGTGTTATTTGCCGGGCAGTAACAATGTTACCCCAGAAACTGGATAAACTTCAATGAAGGTTCGTTGCCTGGGGACATCTTGTTGTATGGAGGTTCGTTGCCTGGGAACGTATTGTTGAAAAGGTTCGTTACCAGGGAATGTCTTGTGTATAAAACACTGCATATGAATATTCTTGGATATTAGGTGGAGCAGTGCAGAGTTCAAAGAACCCTGTGTGGAGGTGGAGTCGAATACCTCCACCGTGACCCTGCGAGTCGTAGGAGGCGACGAAAAGGGAAGTCTCAATTCTGAGACAGTAAAATATGGTCACGAGTCCCAAGGGACTCGGACCCGAGTAAGAGTGCGCTGGCAAGGGCCAGCAGCGTATACAAAAGACAGACCCGTCCTCTCGTCAGAGAGGGCGCCCCACAGAAACACGACCGTAACTGTCAAACGATAATAATTAATATCTGGTCATGAGCCCCAAATGGGACTCGACACCAAGACTTACTGACTGATTGACCATCAGTCGCAATGTGACTTTGACTTTGACTATGACTCTTGGATATTCTCATCTGAGAGGATCTTACATAAGGACTATTACCGCAAGAGTTCAGTTAGAAAAAATCTCTGGTTGTGGGCCTCAAAGGGCCTGACACCAAGACGAACTGATTGGCGGTAAGCTGCCAGTCATAAAGTAACACTTAATCTTTGACATTCTAGTGAGAGTTGTTAACATGAAAGGACTGACTGTGAAATGACTTGCTCAACATCTGTCTTATAGTTAGGTTGAAATGTAGTTACATCACTGAGTAATAAAATGACGTGGCAAGAATACGCCTCGAGGTTTTATTTCACGACAACCTCACCCTTCACCTGAGGAGGGAAACAGATCCAATTTCCTGAACATTGTGCTCTTTAGAATATAGGATGATGAAGAAAGCCCAAAAACCAAGTAATCCTGAGGGTTATACCTCCTCCTCCTCCTCATCATCATCATTATCATCCTTCAGAATCTACTAGTAACATCACAGCTCAATGAAATTGTAATGTGTTTTGCCACTGAAGAACAAAGCCAGGATTGCTATTTTCAGATAATTTGGCTATTTCATCTTTTACAATCAACAATTAACAGAAAGCAATATACAAAGTTATAAAATACCGTAGAGACTAATTTAAAATATAACTTAAATTCCAAACACTGGTATTTTAAGAGAGAAGGCAGTCTGAAGAAAAACAAAAGATGGGCTGTGTACAACAAAACAGCAGAAATGCCAGACAAAATAAATTACTGTATTTAGGAGTAACATTTGAAAGCAGTGGTGGAGGGAACAGACAGAAGCTGAAGACAGCTACGTAACTCCATGGAGCTCAGCCCTTCTTGAGAAGTCCCCAGCTATGCAGCTACTCAAGAATTTCCCAATATTTTTATGGAACCTGAAGACTCATTACTATGTTCACAAGAGCTCTCCACTGGCCCCTATCCTGAGCCAGATCAATCCAGTCCATACCACCTCATCTTATCTCTCTAAGATTCTTTTTAATGTTATCGATCCACCTATAGCTTGGTCTTCCTGGTGGTCTCTTTCCACCTACCCTTCCCATCAATATCCTATATGCATTCCTCTTCGTCCCCATTTGTGCTACATGCCCTACCCAGCTCAACCTCCTTAACTTCATCATTCCAAGTATATTTGGTGAAGAGTACAAGTTATGAAGCTCCTCATTAAAAGCACAACAGACCACTGGAGTCACAGTGCAAGGGCCAGAAGGGACCACTCCTTATGCATTCATTCATTCATTCATTCACTCCTCATTATACAATTTTCTCCAGTCTCCTGTCACTTCATCTCTCTTTGGTCCAAACATTCCCCTCAGCACCCTCAGTTCATGTTCCTCCCTTAATGTCAGAGACCAAGTTTCACACCCATACAGAACCACTGGCAAAATTATAGTTTAGTATGTTCTAGTTTTTACATTTTTCAACAACAGCAAAATGAAATCAGACTTCAGCAACTATAGAGAAAAGCTTAGCATGAACACCTGATAGAAGAGTGAAGATTTTGGAAAATGTATTGTGATGTATTTGCGCTATACAGGATGCCCCAGCCAGCTGTGACATAATAACATTGAGCGCTGTCACTGCTACAGAAACAGGCCAGTCAACACTCCACCCCCTCCCCCGCGGTGACGTGGCAGCGCTTCCCACTGTGATGTAACAGGCAACACCTGTAAACAAAGTGACTAGGCAACAGGGAAGCGAGGCGCTTTCTGTTGTCTGGCTGAGGGTTTATAAGAGAACTGCACTGCCTAAGGAGTCAGTTAAAATGTAGTTTTTCTGGTCCGATGGGTTTCACTGTTGTTCTGTATTCAACAACTAACAATGGTCTACCATGCTACAATCAATTTTGCTTCGAATACAATGCCAAAGGTGATTGTATACACTTCTAGTTAAAAAGGTACTGATATAAAACTACATTTTCCATGGACGAGGCAACAGGATGAACACCTCTAGTTCAGAATATGAACCAAGTACACACACATCTTCCATGCACTGAATAATAACACACCTAAATCATTACGGGTACCCAGTGTAACTATAACAGCATCCTGTCCTTCAATGGTTTGTTGTACATCTTCAGCCTTTGTTACATCTCCTTGTATAACTTCGATACTGCTTCGAAGGTGGTCTGGTAGCTTAGAGGGATCCCTCACCAAAGCTTTTACCTGCAAACCTACATGAAGAAGGAAACCATATATTACCTACTTGTACAAAGGAAGGTATGAATGGCTAAGGTGTTTTGCTGGCCTCCTGTGCAGATTTAAAGTATGAGACTTGGCCAGATCTACGTATTTTTCATTTTCCAAACTTAATGAGTAACCTTATCAGCCATGGCATTTTAACACCTGGCATACTAGATAATGGTCTGGGGTTTGATCCCAGGGTAACTGTGACTTTCTTATGTCACATGTTACAGGTGATAATGACGCCATCCTCATTGAGGTTGGCCGAACCATGGCTGTGTCTTTGGTGGGGCCGCATCATGGACAAGGGACGCGTTGGGACACTTCCTTGTGGTTCCGCCGGGCAACGACAGTCTCGGGATCTGGATCAGTATGACCTACCAGGGCTGGTGGCTAAGTTCCCATAGAGGGCAATGGCATTATGATCGGAGCCTCCCACGTGGCGGCAAAATGACTCTTGGGTGTCACTACGGTGTACCCAGGACGAATGCAGGAGAGCACTTGTATGGGAGTAGCTTTGGCTATTTGAACTGTCTTCCTAGAGTACCTATAAGGTGCCGCAAGCCTTAGGACTCAACACTCTAGAACGGTCTGACCAACCCATGTGGAGGGGTGGGAAAGGGGGAGCTCTTAAGCCACCTCCAGGGGCGACTCTCTCATGTAGGTTGCCCTGGTTGGAACCTCATGTTGCACTCCCTTTAATCATCTGGGATACCCCTCTCCCCCCCAAACAGGCACTCTTAGTCCTGGAGGCTTGTGAGGGTTTCATTCATAACAGGACCAAACCACCTAAGCCAAGGTGTGAGGCATCGTGCTGAGGGCTGCACAGCACTGGGGTGGTAATTAGCCAGTGTCTTGAACGATCCCCTCGGGGCACCAGGCAGCACCCTGTTGTACTTATGCCTTCCACCAGTATGGGGCGCTGCAGATGGCGACCTTTTAAATCCCCATGACTCGTGGGACCAAAATGAAAGGAATGAACAAAAAACCGGTCGTAAGGACCTTAAACTGAAGAAGGACCCCGCCTCCAAGGGGATCCCTATGAGAAATGCTTCAGCTGGGGGCTGGAAGCTCTGGTGAACCACTAAGAGACCCAAGTGCAACCAGCAAACCAGCTGTTGAACTTTCAGCCAAAGGCAGGGACAAACCAATGGTTCGAAACCTACCTGAGGTAAAACCAAAGATTCCTCTCTTGGGAGTCATTAGTATTGACATACCACTACAGGAGACCACCACCTCTAGCACATCTGCAGCAGGAGAAGGATTGGGACCCCATCTAGCGAAAAAAGCCTTGTCTGGATGCGCTGGACGGAAGTTGACAAAAGCAAGAGCTGGGGCAAGCAAAGCAGGAACTGGGGCCAGTCAGCAACCAGGAAATGCAGGCTCGTCCAAGCAGGGAGAAATCCCCACCGGTACCTTTAAGAGGCCAAGGTCGGAGGGCACTACCCCTACAGAAACGGCCAGAACTCCGAAAAGGCCCAGGGACTTACAAGGAGGCTCTGACCAATATAAAGGTAGCTATCTTCAAAGCGGCTTCTGTAGTCTAGGGGTAACGTTCCCACCTCATGACTCAAGGTACACAGGTTCAAACCCAGTGGAGGTCGTGGAATTTTTAAGGGCGGAAAAATTCAGGGAACAAGTCCTCCGGGAGGGACTTTAAGCCGTGGGTCCCGTGTCGTAGATTTACAGCATGTAAAAGATCCTCATGTCTCTAGGAGATGAGACGTCTGAGCAAAATTAGGCAACAAGTTTCCCGTCCAAGTAGTTTCCAATGCCTCAGGTACCGAGGGCCAACCTCGCTGGCTGAACGGGGCTGATAGCACACACCAGTACCAGTAGGGTATGGCGATAGTAGAAATTAAAGGGGGATGCACAATGGACCAATAACTGGTCTAAGTGCATGGGGAAACCCACCCCCTCTAATAATAATAATAATAATGATAATAATAATAATAATAATAGCTATCTTCAAGGAAACTTGTCCTGATGATAAGTTTACCGAAGATGACCAGAATTCCATTCTGGAAGCACTGGGGGAGGTNAGGTACCGAGGGCCAACCTCGCTGGCTGAACGGGGCTGATAGCACACACCAGTACCAGTAGGGTATGGCGATAGTAGAAATTAAAGGGGGATGCACAATGGACCAATAACTGGTCTAAGTGCATGGGGAAACCCACCCCCTCTAATAATAATAATAATAATGATAATAATAATAATAATAATAGCTATCTTCAAGGAAACTTGTCCTGATGATAAGTTTACCGAAGATGACCAGAATTCCATTCTGGAAGCACTGGGGGAGGTGTTACGTAGGACTCCAAAGGGAGAGTTACCACACCTGAAATCCTACAGACTAGTGGGAGGAGCACTTATTTATACATGCGCCAACCAACAGTCTGGTCAATGGCTCACCAAAGCCATTGACAATCAAAGGCTGGAATCAGGGGCCAGGCTGAAGGCTACTGAGGCCAGGAACCTGCCCAAGCCTGTTAAAGTGGCTCTTCATACTAGGGACAAAGTTGTCCAGAATCAGGAAGAGCTGCTGAAATGGATTGCAGACCTCAATCCAGGACTTCATACTGAGAACTGGAGGGTACTCAATAGGCAATCTGAGTCGAAAGGCCAGAGGCTTATCTTATTCATAGACCGGGACTCTCATACCATTATACAGAGGACCGGTTATGAAATATTCACAGGACTCTCACACAGGACTGCTAAGGTGCTGAATGATCCTGAAGTTCAGCATCAGGCAGAACCTGTGCCAGATACAGTATCTTCTAACTTGGTCTCTGAGGAGGAAGGGGGATGAGATACCCACTCCACCTGAAGACCAATGCAAAACGGATCAGGGGACCCCTTCACACGGAACCCAGTCCGAGGAGGGACATAAGATGAAACTGACCCCTCGCCAACAGGAAGAGATCACTAATCCAACACATACACACAACATACACACGAGATTTCTTCAGATTAACCTACACCACAGCAAATTTGCCTCGGCAACTCTGTGCCAGCAACTAGCTGAGGGTAAGGAAGATATAGCACTTATTCAGGAACCTTGGGTATACAAGGGTTAAATAAGGGGCTTAACTAACACAGGGGAAATAGTTTACTCTGCTGTACCCAATAACAATGCAAGATCCTGTGTTTATATCAGGAAACATGTTAATGCCTTGCCTTTGCTGGAGCTCTGTTCTAGGTAAGCAACAGTGGTAAGGATAACATACATGTATCGAGGAGGCAGCAGGGAGCTGATTATTGCTTCAGTCTACCTTCCATACGACTCAGTTGAACCACCACCAACTAAGGAAATGAGGGACATCACAGACTACTGCTGTAGCAGGAAAAAGCAACTTTTCATTGGGTGTAATGTCAATGCGCACATCTTGTGGGGGAGCACAGGCACTAACCCAAGGGGAGAGAGCCTTATGGAATTTCTGGTGAGTTTGAACCTGAATATTCTAAGCCACTGTAACGAACTTACCTTTGTAGTTTGTAACAGGAAGGAGGTTATTGATTTGACACTAGGGACAAATAACATTTGAAACCTGGAGAGTAATTGGCATGTATCTGATGAGCCATCTTTATCAGACCACAGATACATATGCTTTCAAACAGGTAACATAATAATACAACAAGTTACCTTCAGGTATTCCAGGAGAACCAACTGGGAGTTGTACAAGGACGACCTAAAGGTGAACCTGAAGATTATTTTGCGAAATATACACACGATAAGGGACATAGACAGATCTGTTGACCAGTTGCAATGGGCCGTCATCTTGTCCTGTTATCATAATTGTCCAGCCAAGATCACTCGTTTACCAAGGAATGCACCTTGGTGGAATAAAAAGCTGAGTGGGCTAAGAGTTAAAACAAGAATGCTATTTAATATAGCGAAAAGGACAGGGCAGTGGGACACCTATAAGGAAACACTCACCTGTTAAATAAAGAAAAAAGGAAAACCAAACAATCCTCATGGAGGAGGTACTGTCAGGAGATCAAGATGTACCAGGCAGTGCCAGACTCATGATGGTCATGGCAAAACAGGCGACCAATAAGGCCAGCTCTATCAAGCTGCCTGATGGCAAGTATACCCAAACTGGATAAGAAACACTGAAGGAACTGTTTAGAGTTCACTTCCCAGATTCAAAGTTGATTGATGATTTAGTTGATGAGCGGGGCCAGCAGAACCTGGACATATGTGGATACATAACGAAGAGGGGAGACTGGAACCTGGCTGGTCGGGTAATCAATCAATCAAAAATCAGATGGGCGTTAGATACCTTCAAACCATTTAAGTCTGCGGGAACAGATGGTACTGTATCAGCACTTCTGCGGCAAGGGGCGGAACATTTAGTCCCACACCTATGCCGCATAATTAGAGCCTGCATGGCGCATAGGATTATCCCTACAGCCTGGAGGCAAGTTAAACTGACATTTATTCCGAAGCCCAGGAAACTTGATTATACCGAGGCTAAAGCTTGTCATCCTATTAGCTTATCGTCTTTCCTTTTGAAAACTATGGAGAAAGTGGTAAGACATATTTGGGAAGGTGCACTGAAAATTCATCCTCTGCACCGAAACCAGCATGCTTACCAAATATGTGAATCTACTGAAACTGCAATGGATAATGTAGTAACACGCATAGAGAATGCTACTGAACACGAGGATATTTCCCTGACGTAGAGGGAGCCTTTGACAGAACCTCCTTTGATACAATAAAACAGACTGCTGAAAGGCATGGCATTGAGCTCGCAATATGCAGATGGATCTGTACCATGCTGAAATGCAGAAATATAAGTGCTACAATGTCTGGAGAGATCCTGAGAGCGTCTGCGGCAAGAGAGTGTCTGCAGGGGGGCGTTCTTTCCCCTCTCCTGGAGAGCCTGGTTGTGGATGATCTTCTTTGGGAGCTCAACAGTACAGGCCACTTCACAGCAGGATATGCTGATGTATAGCAATCCTAATTAATGGAAACAGCCCTGTATACAGCTCAACAGTACAGGCCACTTCACAGTAGGATATGCTGATGTATAGCAATCCTAATTAATGGGAACAGCCCTGTATACAGCTCAAGAGTACAACAGTTGATCACAACGCTTGCAGCCAAAAAGGAAGAACACATCACAAGACACAATACACACAAAATATAGGATGAACGACTCCCATAGTGGAAGAATGACGTAGTACGCGAGTTTGAGTTATGACGTTTAAGATGATCGATTTTAACAAATTTTGATATATACAAATTTTATTATAGTTAGTGAAGAGTGTACATTTTAGATATTTATATATATGACACATGATGGCGAGCAATGTAATAGCTTGATGTAAATAACACACCTGAAGATGGCACAGTGATGCCGAAACACGTAATGAAGTGACATGTGAAATTGAGTGCCCTACAAGATGGCCAATATAAATATCATGGATCTTTAATATAAGCTTCACGTTGTACACCTGCAAGTTGTTTCATGTCTATAGACACACAGGTGACCATTAGGAAGAAAGGAGCTGCTTTCATAGACGCTCTGCCAGAGCTGTGAATGTGCCTACTAAAGTGTCATTTTATGCTACAAGATTAAGATATTTTTAAACCTTCAAGCATTATGAACTGTTAGGTCATTCACTGCTTCTCAACCTCCACCAAAATTTTTGAAATCGGTAATCCTGTTTCGACCCCTCTGCCTTTTCCAAAGTGTCCTGATATTTGCTATAATCATTCTATTAACCTTCACTAGTCTTGCTTATTCCAATTATCCTACTCATTATACTGGGTAAGAAAAAGACCACATCTAAAATTATGATTCAACAATTATGCAGAGAAATAAACTAATATTACAACTGTATTAACAAAATTAAAATATGAATCATACCTCTCTTCAAAGCTACTTCTGTCGCGTGTAAACCAACACCTCCTGTAGCACCAAAAATAGCAATTGTCTTCATTCTTTATGATTACGTGACAAAAGACATATCACAAGCCATACGTTCCGCAGCCTTCCACAGTTTCCACACAAACCGCCAAATCACGCCGATCACGCCTATCACGCCCACGGAACACTTGTATTCACTTGTACGACTAGTTCTCCTTGTACCCACAGAACACTATGTGTCGGTAGCGGTCGGTAGCGATTAGAGTGTTTATAGTTGTAGCGGTAGAAATCCGGTTCTGGTTAGGTGACATAATTGTGGCCGATTGCGGCTTGGAATAGAAGGGTTGTTAAATTGATCTGTTTAAGTGTGATTAGTGTAAACCAAATTTTAATAATATAAATACAGACAGGAAGACGTGAACAGTGTGGGTGTCATAATGTGACTATCAGTGATTCTGCCATGTATTCACGGAAGTAATATTAATCTTATAGAGATAAGGTGGTGTTTACTGGCCGATTCGCGATTTTGGCCAACGTTTATTTGCAATTTTTTTGTCAGTCATTAATGCTGTGCTCGCGGTTACTACTACAAAATATCACCTCAGTGTTTGAAGGATCCAGGTCTCATTCGTAAACAGAATGTCTTGAAAAGAAGTGACATCATACGAATGACGTCATTTCAGTAAACAGGTTGGGAAGTGGTGTTTGACATCGGCGGGCAGTTTATTTGGTCTTGGATGCACGAAGACATGCTTGTTATTTTTATTTCATGAAAAATGGTAGTACTTGAACAGTACTTGCAGCTGTATGAAAGAGATTCACAGTTGGTATCATCTGCATGGAAAACTTTCCACCTGTTTTTTTATGTTATCATTGCTTTTAGTGGAATTGCAGGAAGTTCTGCTTTTAGTCAGGTAGTACTGAGTTTCGGAGGTAATTGTGTCTTGCACAGTAATGTCACCTTCGTTACTGACAAAAATGACAATGGTTCATCATTTCTAATTATTGATTGTGTCAAGTCAGAATGGGGAAAACAAAGTGACTGCTCATTTTGCCAGTATGTGCCTGTTTGCTCAGTGATTTTTTCAATTGTATGGATAACTTTCTTTTTAATGTGTGGAAGAGGAGGAAAAACTGCTCGAGGGTAAGAATCTAACATAGTGTTTGTTATATGTTGGTTATCATTGGAAAATTATTATGTTAAGAACCATAGACAAAGATTTGAATTACATTATCCAACTTATAAATCAACCAGGGCTCAAAAGGGAGTATCTTACACTGCAATTAGAATATTTAATAAATTACCACATAGTATAAAATATTTATCACAGGATTTAAATAAATTCAAATATTCCCATAAAAATTTTTTCAGGTGGGCTCTTTTTATTCTTTAGATGAGTATTATAAATGGAAAAAAGGGATGATTGTGTTAATTACAGATAAATAAAACAACACTAGTCATTTTTAAAAACTTTTATTGTATGATACCTATAATTCTCTAGATGTGCTTTTTCTCTATTATAGACAATGTTAATATGTATTTTATTATGATAATAAGTTGCAATGGAATTGTTATATGCATGTTTTGTTTAATTATTACATTGTCCTTTTGGGTTTGCATTGTAAGTAAGAAAAAAAAAGGGGGGAATATTGATGTGATTTGTACAGGGTGGGGCACAGAAACTTCCTTTTTTTGAAGGCAAATAAAAGAAAAATTATTGCTGATAGACAAAATTTATGTTTAGCTAATGAAAGAACATACTTTAAAGTTTTAAATTATGTAGTTTTAAACAAAATATCTTGAAGGTGGTGGCCACCGTTCTCTATGCACTGATGCAACCATTTTCTGAAGTTCCCCTCTGCACATTCCAACATGTGCACCAGAATTTGGGCTACTTACTGCCAGATAACATTCTTCAGCTGAAGCAGGTTTGTGGAGCGATGTTTAGAAAACTCTGGTTTGAGGTATCCCCATAAGAAATATCATAGATCGTTAGATCAGGTGAGTGCGTTGCCCACGGGATGTCACCTCGAAGTGAGATGAGCCGTCTGGGGAACTTTGCCCTCAAAACTGTCATCGAAGCCCGGGTTGTGTGGGCTGTGGCACCATCCTGTTTGAACCAGACATTTCCTAGATGCATTTCTTCAAGAGCTGGTTCGATAAAGTTTTTAATCGTGTCCACATACCACTGTGAACTGACAGTAACTGCATGATTGTCTTCTTAAAAAAAAAATAAGGGCCAATAACTCCAACTCTCGACAGCGCACACCATACTGTCACCTTATCACTGTGAAGTGGCCTCTCATGGAGCTCTCTGGGATTGTTACCACTCCAATAGCGCATATTCTGCTTGTTGATATCCGGATAGGTGAAAATGTGCCTCATCACTAAAGAAAACAAGTGCATCAGGGGGTAAAGTTTCCAATAACATTATTCGGTTCTGGAAATCACGTGGTGACAATTCTTGCACAACAACCATCTTATAGGGATGGACATGAAGATGTTCGTGAAGAATTCGGCGCATTGAACAATTGGATATATCAAGGGCGACTGCATGTTTGCGAGCTGAGCATCTTGAAGATCTAAAAATCGACTGTCGAACTGCCTCCATGTTTTCTGGCATCGTAACCGTCCGTTGTTGTCCTGATGATTTTTTCACCACACTCCTGGTTGTCCTAAAGTTCTCTACCCACAAAACAATCTATTTCCAGTCGGGAACCGGACATCTGGGCTTAATTCTGAAGTGAGTACGGAACGCACGCCACACCACCACGTAGGAATGGTTGTTCGAAAAATAGGCTTTGACAGCAAACGCATGCTGCTCACTCGTCCACCTCATGTTTCCTACTAAGGGCTATTAGACAGAAATTTCTGCGATTGCTGCGTTCGCCGATCCTATACCCAATTTTCTGCTACCTCCTTTCCCTTCACAATGCGTCTTCACAAAAAGGAAGTTTCTGTGGCACCGTGGAGCATGGTGTTGATGACAGTAAATTTACTTGTATCAATAGTTATTGCAACAATGGTTGTATATAAGTTGTAATATTTTTATGACATACTCTGGATTGATTTTATAGTAACCTGGGCTTTGACGTGTTCTGTATCTGGAGGCGCCATCGTCAAATGTAGATGTGATGAACAAAAATAAATTGAATTGAATTGAAAAAGAATTCATTAGCCACAAACCTCAATTATGTACCAGCAATGTCTCCACATTTGTGGACATCCTGTAAATGTGTGTGACATAAGTACAGAGAACAGACCATGTCATATTGCTGTTATTGTCTCTACCCCTCTCCAGTAATCTCCAATGTTGCATGTCTGACTTCACCTCTCAACAGG
Organism: Cryptotermes secundus; assembly: GCF_002891405.2. Lineage (NCBI taxonomy): Eukaryota > Metazoa > Arthropoda > Insecta > Blattodea > Kalotermitidae > Cryptotermes > Cryptotermes secundus. The sequence goes on from NW_019733873.1 coordinate 59,195, forward strand.
AGCAGTGAGTTTTTGCAGAACTGCTTAAGGGCCCACCAATGAGTACTGGGATGTCTTTCCATAAGGGTAAAATTGTCATTTTGTGAAACTGTCTATGCACCTCTTTGTAATGCAGAGGTCTCAAAACTGTGCAGTTCTACTACCATGTCTCCTGTATACCTTTATGCAGGTCTGAGAAAGTGTTTGCTGTGGGCAAGTTAACAGACTGGCAATGAGCATGAATTTATTTATGTGACATTTGCTTTGCCAGGGAATCTTTACTTTACAGTGCCATATTTAGGCACAAAGACCTCTTTACATTATTTTCAAATATTTAGATGTAACATTTCTGATGACACGAGACATCTGTTTCAGATTGCCTCAGCCATGGCGAATTGTACTTCCAGCTTTGATTTTCAACATCACATTTCTTGGAGTTGCTCTCGCTGCAGCATGTAAATTGCAAGATGGCATCAATGTCTTTTGCAACTTTTTTCAGGATGATATGGATGAAACAAAGTAAGGTCCCATGTGCACATACATGTGTATACATAGAAAATTGTCATCAACAGAATAGTGCTAGTGAGGTCCATGGTAAAAAATGTCAATATTTTAGTACAGAATAACATACATTTGTTTTGTTTTTAGTAACTAATATAACAGCAGAAATAATACTAGTCATTGCTTAATATCTGTATGACCAATGACTATTTACAGTTAGCTGTAGAAGCCAGCCAAAATTATAGGCCACAGATTATTTTGTGCCTGGATACTAATGGAACGCCTACAGAATTCATGTCTATTACAAAACCATATATTTAATTGCTCCATTCCCAAGAGAAATGAAGGACATGACACTTGAATGGATGGTTTCACCACTCACAGTTGTAGTCTTGTGTATGGTTCCATCCATCTTACCAGGATGAGAAACAGTATGAGGAAAGTAAATGCTAATGTTATTGCCTAGAGCTTGTTGAAGTGTCAGGTTTTAATTCAAGATGTCTTCCATAGTAACTGCATCACCAGCCCATTGTTGGTAAGCCTGTTTGGCTAGGTATAGAAGATCATATAATATCATATAATTGCTATTGACACTTTGAAGATAGATGGATAAAACCTTGTCTTCAAAGACAGTTGGAAAGGAGTTCCACAGATTATTAAGGATGTGCACAGTTTAAATCTCAGCAGGGGTGCTGGTACCATGTCTAAAGTTTTTTTGTGCCTTTCTTCAGTTCCGCTAGAGAAATTCCAGGTTAGCACCGTGATTAGGCCATGACTGTTTCCTTACAAATCCTTTCCAGTTCATCATTCACCTGTTATTATACTGTCCAGTGCTATATATTCTCGACACAGTGTCATTAAATTTACGCACAGAAAGAAAAGAAAGCTCAGCTACAGGAAGCAAGGTCCAGGCAGATGTAGTTCCTGATCCTAATCATACGTGCATATCTGCACCTTAGTGTGGAGGAATTAGATTTAACCCACACATACACTGAAAACTATTCTACCTCTGTCAGTGACAAGGACTGTTCCACAGAGAACACTGGGGCATGTGGTAGCATAGTTGCTTGAGGCATTGTGATACAAGCCAGAAGGTAGTGGGTTCAAGTCATGATGAGGTTGATTCTTTCAATTGACCTAATCTTTCAGCCACACTATGGCCCTGGCATCAACTCAGTCTTTAACAGAGATGAGTAACAGGAATCTTCCTGGGGGTTAATGGGCGGCTAGTGTGTAAGCCAGTTGTCTAGAGAAAATGTGGGAGCCTCAGTGTCTCACAACCCAATGGGCCTTAATTGCCTGTTACAGGGATAACTTTACCTCTTTTTTTTTTTTTTCCCACAGAATATTTTTTGTTTCAGAATCCTGAAGCCAATTAAATGAGGAGGTAACTGTGATGATAGACTAATTGGATAGAGTGGGAATGTTGGTGCTGCTAACAGGAAATAATGTTATGAAGAGTATAGGAGAAGCTAGGTAAATGTAAATGGACATTAACAGCATGGAGTATAGATGGGAGCTTCAGTGAAGCAAAGTAGATGCACCCCATAATTAAAATAGTCATCTCTCCATTGGCCCTATCACTTTTGAAATAGTCATAATGGTGGACTGTGTAATTGTTAAGGTTTAGTGCATGTGCAGGAAAGAGATGCATTTCCTGGAGGCAGGTTATAAGTGGGTCATGATGTGAATTTAGACCTTGTACATAATGGAGCCAAACTGCATTCCTAATTTCAGAATCTAACTTTTCTGTTAGTCGCTTGTTTAGTTTTTGGTTTTCTCTGTAGAACCTCTGAATCAGTTTTTCAGTTTCTGTTTTGAGATCTGCTTTCATGTTTTCTTGTAATTTTTCAAGTTTAGTCTCTATCGCTCTTTGAAATCTGTCATAACTTTCCCTAGTTTCTCTATAATTAGTTTATAGTTTGTCTTGCAAGGTTTCTTGGCTTTCTTTCAATTCTTTTGATTTCTCTTCTGGAAAAATGGGACACTACTGCTACTGAATGCATATGCTCTGGAGCAGTTAACACATTCATATTCATATACATTTATTTCCATAGATCCATACGAAGTATAAGGATGTGGAAAATGTTATAACCAGGGCCCAGATTTTGATGACCTAAAAATATGTTAAAAATGACGTATAAAATGACCGAAAAAATCCAGGAAAATGACCTAAAAGTTAAGAAACGACCTAAAATGTATCATGTGGAAAATCTTCTAATTGACGTTTGCCATTTAGCTAGCCTCCATATCACAGATCTCATCAATAAAAACGAAAATCTTCTTCCCATACACTATATTCCTAATAATTTCCAGGATATTGTTGTAGCAATTGGAAAGGTAGTTTTCCTTAGGGTGGATTCATCCAGGATAGAACGACCACAGTTCACTTCCAGGAAATTTTTCGGAACTCAAAACGGAATATTTGCGGACACCAGAGCATCACACAGATCTGTGAAAAAATCCGATGACTTATTTCTGCCTTCATATGAACACTGCTGCAGTAACATTTGCACAGATTTCTTTTGTTCAAAATTTGCACTGCTCGTATATGCTAGTTGTGACCTTCCACCCTGTAGCATAGTGCCCCAACAAACTACACTACTACATGGCCCTTTCACATAAGTAACATCCTAATTTTTCCTGTGAGGTCTTCCTTGAAACTTGATAGTCATTCAGCTGGTCAAAATGTTTCATGGTTTTAAGGAATTTGAATATTTATAAAAGTCTATCACTCGATTTTATGCGTCTTCACACTGGCTCTCTTTAAGATAATTTTTCTTATAAGTTCTATGTTTGTTTCTTCAGCTGTCATGATCTTGCCAGATATCAGCTGGTAGAAGGAAATACAGGCTTGATGACCTACAGGTACATGAAGGCTGCCCAGGTGAGTCATTGCAACATTTGCATGTAACTGGAACTTTCATCTTCTTCCATAGATGGTTCCACTTCATGCTGTTCTTCTAGTAACCAGACTTCATATCATTTAAAGAGTATAGCGGATTTCCCTACCAGAGTTACCTGTACTTCAGCGACTGCAATTGATAATTTTTTATCAAAAAAGTAGAAACAAAAAATTTTTAATAACCTCAGTGTCTAATGGGCTATCTGATCACAATGCCCAAATTCTCATTTTGAAGAATCTAACATTTGCGAACCTACCTAATTATTCCATTACTAGAAGAGTAATAAATGAATGCACAATTATGGAATTTGGTATGAGTCTTAGTCATGAATCTTGCGCTGATGTTTTTAACATAAGTGATGATGTGAACGTGATGTTCAGTAATTTTCTTAATACTTATATAAGAATATTTGATCATAGTTTCCCCTATAAAATGTATTTCTTAAATCAAAAGAATCAACTCTGGATAACTACTGGAACTAAGGAATCTTGTGCCGATAAAAGAGAGCTGTATATGCTTAGTAGGAAAACTCAAAATCCTGAGCAAATAAGACACTATAAGAAATACCGTAAGGTGTTAACTGATTTTATAAAGGAAGCAAAAAATCATTCTATAATAAGCTAATTTCTAACTCTAAAAACAAAATTAAGACTTCTTGGGGCATCATTAAAGATGCCACCAATACCAGACTTGGTAATAATTTGGTCCGAAGTATAAATATTGAGGGTAAACTGTGTAACAATGTACAAATAATACCTGATACTATTAATAATTATTTTTCTGCTCCGGTACACCAAACTCAACCTAGTTCATCTTCTAAGGTCGTGGATTCCTTAAACAATCTCTTCAAGGTATTTCAACATCCATTCCCTAATATAAATATGACTGCAGTAACCACCTATGAAATTAAAAGACATAATTAAGTCTTTAAAATTGAAGAGTTCACATGGATATGACGAGATTCCGCAGAATATTTTAAAATGAAGCCTACCGTTCATTCTCTCTCCATTAACGTATTATATGTAATAAACTACTGAGCCTTGGTATTTTTCCAGACCGCTTGAAGTATTCTCAAGTTAATCCCATCTACAAAAAGGGTGACAGGTCTGATATTGTTAATTATGGACCCATATCTTTGAAGACATTCTTTTCCAAGATTTTCGAGAAAGTCATGTTTAGCAGACTGCAATATCATATCGGTGTAATTGAGATATTTGTGCAAGAACAATATGGTTTTCAAACCAAATCAACTACTGATATGGCTACCTTTACCTTAATAAAAAATATCCTATTGGCACATAATAACAAATTAGCTGTTGGAGGATTATTTTGTAATTTAACCAAGGCGTTTGACTGTGTCAGTCATGACATATTGCTTTCTAAATTGGAGTTTTATGGCATCAATAGTATAACAGGGAAGCTGATTAAATCTTACTTGACTGATAGATATCAAAGAACTTTAATATGTAAATAATAATTATAGAAAGGGCGTTTCTGAATAGCAAAAGGTCAAACAGGGTGTTCCACAAGGTTCGATACATGGGCCTTTGTTTTTTCTGTTGTATATCAATGACCTGCCTTATGCAGTAAATTAATCATCCATACCAAATTTGTGTGCGGATGATACTAGTGTACTGTGTTCAAATTCTAATTCCACAGAACTTGAAACTACCTTGAAAGTGATTCTGCTAAAAATAAATGAGTGGTTTTCACACAATTTGCTAACACTAAATGTAAGTAAAACCAATTGTGTCTACTTTGCAACAAAATTGAATCTGTTAAAAAACTTAAATATAATATATAGTGATACTTTAACCGACAGCACTTGTAATGTCAAATTTCTTGGCCTAATCATTGATAGTACTTTGTCCTGGAAAGATCATATTAATCAATTAGTAATTAAGCTGAGTTCGGCTGTCTATGCCATCAGAACTTTATCTTCCGTTGTGTCCCAGGAGAGTCTACTGATGACCTATTATGCCTATATACAGGGGATGGACAAAAATATGGAAACACCCAACAAAAAACACGTTACCGTGACTAATATGGTGTAGGACAACCTCTGGGTTACAGAACTGCTTGCAGTCTCCTTGGAATGGATAAATAGAGGTCCTGTATGATTTGCAAGGGAATCTTGTACCATTCTTCCTGAAAAACATGGTAAGCTCTGTTATCGATGATGGAGGTGGATAGCGCGCACACAGATTGCTTTCCAAAACAAACCACAAAGGCTCAGTAATATTGATATCTGGCGATTGTGGGGGCCATGGTGTTCGAATTCTGTTGGCTCTGACGTGATGCACAAAAAATTGCACAGAACACTGTCTCGACAACAAATGAAGCTTGCAACATATTGCAGAGGTTGTACAGGTAGTGGTGTTGGGCAGATACAACAGCGTGACCCACAAACATCGCTAAAATAAACACTTCAATTCAGGCATGCATTTCACGAGTTTCCATATTTTTGTCCATGGAATTATATTTTGAGGCAATTCTGCTAACCGTGATTCAAAAAAGAACAGTTAGAATCATTATGAAATCTAGAAAAACGAACTTTTGTCGTCCATTGTTTAGGTATCTAAATATTCTTCTGTCCATACCACTGTATCCTGTTATTTATTCGTTTATTTTCCAGGATGCTCAACTTTAAGATCAGAACTTTATTAAACCTGTTACTTTCTACACTTTGGGTTGCCAGAGTTCACCTCCCAGGTCCTACATTCCAGCATACCACTTAAATTGCTATTCCCACAGTACATCGTTTGGATATTGTACATTAACATTTTTATTATACATATTCTATTTTCATCCCTACTTATTACTAGTCAGGGGTGCATGGCAGTGTAGTTGGTTGAGGCACTATGCTACAAGCCAGAAGGTCGTGGGTTCAAGTCCTGATGAGGTCAATGGATTTTTTTTTTTCACTTGACCTAATCCTTCCAGCTGCACTGTGGCCCTGGGGTTGACTCCACCTCTAAGAGAAATGAATACCAGGAATATTCTTGGCATGTTCTTGGGGATAAAGGGCTGCCAATGTGTAAGCCTGGCAACCTTCCTGCCATCTATGAGCTGAGTGTCTAGAAAATGTGGGAACCTCAACATCTCACAACCCAATGTACCTCCACGGCCTGCTACAGGGATACCTTTACTTTTTATTTACGTATTACTAATCACCTGAATGTATTTCTACTTCGTTATCATGCCCTTTTAGTATGCTCTCCCATTTTTCTTTTTAGCTAATTATGTTCCTATTTTCTGATCATGCTCTTTATTTGTGAATTGTTCTTCCGTCCTAATGTTATTTCTGCATCGATGTTCCAAAATCTCTTCTCCTCTCTTCTGATTTTCCCCCCCCCCACCTCAGCATGTAGCTGCAGCCTTCCTTTTTGCTGCATATGGGGCAATCAGTGTTTCTCCGAACCGTCATCAATGTCCAGACCTCCACAGCCCTGCTCCATCCTATATGTATTTATGTGTATACTTTTTTCTATCAGTTGCCTTTCAGATTCTTATACAGTGTCAGATATTCATCTTTCAATTCTCATATTTTTCTTCTTTTTTTGTGTGTGTAATTGGATTCTAGCTCACAATATTCATTTGTTCCTGCATCAGTAATTCAGACTCTACCTTTTGTTACTTATAGATCTCAGCATGGATAAATGTGGCTGGGTGGTCAATGAGTGTAATAGTTTTGCTGATGCGTTGTTTCTGTGCAGCTGATTTTCAACTCATTGAAATTTCAGTCCTAGCTCCTACACCAGAACAAGAACAGGTAAATCCTTTCCTCTGTTCATTAGTATTGTATTTATTCTCCCCCCACCCCCATTTTGCCTGATTCGTGACCTTGAAAACAACAGGAGAATCATTTTATCATTAATGTTATATTTTAGTGTCCTGTTGCACTGACTCATGTCCATGATTTATGCTAACCGTCTTACAGTGCACACACTTTTTCACCTTACTCTTCTCTTTTGCACTACATGTTTCAGCACTAATGTGCCATCTTCAGGTGCATTTTCTCTATGTATGTCTAACTACTGCATTGCATGCCCTGATGTCTTCATACTAAAATGGCTAAAATATATATTCGTCATGTATAATAATAGATTTTAAATATTAAAACTTTCAGGATTCATCTTCTTTATGTCGTATCTCAACAGAGGAGGATTGGTGTGATTCGAGTATCTGTTAGGGTCTTCATTGTTTCCTTCTCAGCCTGAGTTCCCTGAATCCTTTGGTCAAGGGACATGAGGACATCTTCCATGCTATGTTCCATGGATTCTTCTAGCTCAGCTCAGATGGATCTTATCACGGCCCTCATTTCCTCTTGGCCATTCCTGATCACTGCCTCCATCTGTTCTTGAATTTTCTTGATCTTGGTTTCCATTTCTTCATGAATGGCCTCTGTCCTGGCTTGGAGGATATCCATCCGGGAGAGGAGAGCAGCTCCAAGGGCTTGAAACTTTCCCTTATTGGCCTCTGTCTTGACTTCCATCCTTTCTTGATTAGTTCTTATTTCAACCTTCGGTTCCCTTATAATGACATCTGCCTTGGCTTGCAACCTTGGTTGGTTTTCATTTCAGTGATCATCTCGTTGAATTCTCTGGCTAGCAGGCTTACCATCATTTGTTCCATTTCTGTGGTATGACGCTGTAACTATATAACACAATCTTCTATCCAATCCCACTTCTGACACCAGTGTCACTTGTGTGAGTATAATTTTAGGATGGATTTTCTTTGGTAATTGGATTTTTGAACTGTTACAGATGCATGACTATAAGTAATTATAAGTTTTTCACTAATTCATGCACTTTACATTTGACTAGAGCACACACTTCAGTCTTCTCAGTCTGCTGTCTTCATCAGTCTTCTGGTAACAGCATTCGACCACAGATGTTCCCCTTTACTCTGGGTTCCTGAACTGTCCGCGACCTCAGCTACCAGCTTCTAACAGCAACTACTCTACCACAGCAGTCCTCTAACTTTTTCTAACTCCTCTGCTTATAACATGTTGGCACAGTCGGCATAGAAAACACTGTATCTCTGTTGCAGTGCTATTGTTGCTAGCTAGCAGCACATTTCTGTCTCAGTTGAAAACTTTTTGTACTTTCAGTATTAAGCAGAAAGGTGAAGATGCCTAAAACTATGTAATTTCACTCACATGTGCCACTGACAGAAGGCAGCAGTAAGTTTAAAGTTGTGAAATTAATGAATAATCAGTTCAGTACCTTCAACTTTAAGCCTGTTAACTAATCTTTTATTATGTCCATCACTGCCCCACTGAAAAGTAATGTTTGTAATGTTGCAGGATTTGTCACGAAGCCAAGACAGTATTGAGGGTGGTTGTGAAGACATGAATGGTCAAGGTGATGTACCTAAAGAAAGCCAAGCTTGAATTCATGTATGTATTGTTACAGTACAAGGCTTCTTCATTTCAGCTTTTTTAATTTTCACATTTGAATGCCTATGTGATTCCATTCATCTTTAAGGCCACAAATACACTGAAACTCAACAGGTGAGAGATATAGAATCACATTCACATTACCACAAAATTGAAGAAAAATGGCTGAAACAATCTAAGACAAAAGATATTGTTTTTCACTCTTATTTTTAACAGAAATGTTATATTCAGGCACTTCATTATGTGGTTATATAAGAAGGTTATCTCAGATGTAATGGCTCAAATTTTAAAATTTAGAAAAACTGTTGCTTACAATGAAATTACAGTGTAGAGAAGTAATTTAATTCAAATGCAGTTGAACTATGGCTGTAGTAGTTTAACATGAGTTAAAGTCAAACTGTGTCAGGAAATGTGGATTCCAATTGCATTGGATGTTCACAGATTGACATATTATTTGTTCCTATTTTCTATTTTGAGATGCATTTTCATCACAAGTTTTCTGGTGGTGAATAAATGTGACTTTGTGAAAGAAGGTTTTGGAATCTTAAGTAGCCATAAGCCAGACACACGCTTGACCTTTGCTTGCCATTTTACGTGCATGTGTATAAAATCTGGAGATCAGAGAGTATGCAGTGAGCCACACAAACCATTCTGTCTTTTTAATAATTTTCCCGTCAGCACACACTGGTGGCATTCAAGGCAGCATGAGTTGGTTTAGTGAAATAGTAAACTGTAACAGCATTGCGGTAACTTTGAAAGCCAAACAGAAGACACAAAAAAGATTGATGCAAATGGTCAAAGCAGTAACTATTGAAAAGAGACCAACATTATCCCACATGAACAACTTAGCGTTACTGTCTGTTTTTAATAATGGACAGGAGTTAACAGAGTCTTGAAGTTTTCCATTGCAGTTTCTTTACCTGCATTTGGATTAGTTATACCTGAAATGTAGCAGAATCATTTACAGAAAGATGAGGAAAGAGAGTTTGAAGGTAAGTTTAGATGTGGTCACTTAAGGAAATGGAAGGAAAGTTCTTTCCAGAATTCAGTAAATCTGGGAACTTCTTGTAACTGCACATAAGAAGTGGGAAAAATACAGTAAATCTGGGAACTTCTTGTAACTGCACATAAGAAGTGGGAAAAATACAGTAAATCTGGGAACTTCTTGTAACTGCACATAAGAAGTGGGAAAAATACAGTAAATCTGGGAACTTCTTGTAACTGCACATAAGAAGTGGGAAAAATACTGTCATGTTGAATTAGTGTTAGGGTTGGATGTATATGGGTAAGAAAATTATTACAGTTGAATGTGTGATTTCAAAAGCAGCATGAATCCAAAATGTACTATGACATGATGCCTGAAAGTGATAATAGTAGAGCCAGAGAAGACATTTGTTACTAGGCAATAACACAGTGAACAGGTTTCTGCAGATTTGAACATGCATGCAACAATAGAACTGCCATTTCTACGCAATGGCTAGGTAAGCACACCTTTGTAACAATAGAGGAATTGTTGGGAAGTGGTGTTTTCTGTAGGGACCACCCTGAAACTATATAATGAGGATCCAAGGCCAGCAAAGAAAGAATTGAGGGAGTCTCTTGTGATGGCAGTTGAAGAAGATTGAGAAGAAATTGAGAGAAAAGAATTAGGTTATGCAAAGAAGACTTCATGTGTCCTGCATTCACAGGGAGACGGGTAATTACTGTATTAAAATCCACTGCCAGGATACAACTAGTGAAGACTTAGAACACACACACGTGTGTGTGTGTGTGTGTGTAACAGTGAACTGTATAGTGTGGAAATTAGTGCTAGTGCTGTATTACTTATAATTATGAGTTGAGTGTATAAGTGCAATAAATACAACCATCCAATCCAAACCCTGTCTACATTGTCAGCCCCAACATGTGGCAATGTATTCTTTAGGAGACAGAAGATCATCTTGTCTTCAAAACTGTATATTTTGGTCAAAGAATTTCAACTTCCTCCTTTTGTGTATAAAAACATTGAATTTGTGAAAGGTATTCTAAATTTTAAGCATTCAGTTTTATGAATTTAAATATTCATATATGAAAATTTCTCATGTTTTTTTAAATGTCATTCTTTTGTTAGTTGAAAAGGGAACACAGATGCCTCTTTATATTAGCTCTTTGAAGGTTTCTATTTCACCTGCCCCCATTTATATTGTCAGAGTATGAGTGACTGTAGATGGGGTTCAAATTAGTAATTGGATTTACTGACCACTTACAGATCATAACTACAAGTATTTATAGTGCTTTTGCGAATTCCCAGACTTTGCAGTTCACTACAGCATGTACTAAGTTTCTCTGCTTATGTCCTTACCAACTGACTAAATTCTGGTCTTGTCCTGCTTATGTCCCCTCATCATGAATTGCATAGAAAACACCCCTTCATTATTGTGGTTCAGTCATTGCCATGGGAACAAGTTTGTTTATGAAGCCATTACTCAGCAAATGCTGCCATAAATGTGCTTATTCTGCAGNTAGGGACACACATTGCTAGTATTCATTGAGAAGTGTTTGTTAATAGGCACTTTGTCACTGTAGGCCTTTTCCATACTGGGGCACACTTGAAGCAACTGAGTTATGTTTGAAAGAATGTGTTCTCAACCCATCAGTATACTCTCTTTCTTGTGCAGTTCATAGGCAATCTGAACTGCACCTTTTCTTCATGCTGTGACAGAGAGCTTGGATGTTTCTGATCACATGTTACTCTTCTGCCATATGATTCAGCACTAAGAACCACCTTGTAATACCTTGAATCTTAGCGACACTCTTATTTCCTTGGATGATTTTTGAAGGTTCATAATACTGTTCAGGAACAAACACTCTCCTAATGGCATATCAGTTGCTTTACTATACCAAAGTTCCAGCTACAGGAACTGATTGTCCATGGACAGTAAAGTAATACAGTATTTTACCAAACTTTTTGGTGTCTGCAGTGTGGGTAAGTACTTAACACCTGTATGTTTTCTGGTCTGACCAGGGCATCCACCAGAGAAAATGTGTAGCTCTGTGTTATTTACATGCACATGCTTTTCAATATGGCCATTCAGAATGGAGTGCATTTCATTAGGGCATTTTCTACCCTCACCTTCTTAATAACAAAGAATTCTGATTTATTGTTTGTTGTGTACTGGCTAGCCTCTGACAGTTTCAGCAAGCTGATTGGCTGTTGGTGGGAAGTACCGCTGTAAAGCCCCTAGCTACCTACTCCTTGGGCTTACATCAACCATCATAAGACAAAGAAAGAACTAAATCATGAGTTTCGTAAGAGTCACAAGACATTGAGTCATCCCCTTTCAATACATAGCTCACGGCAATTTATAGTGCATAGTAATGTACGCAATTCTCCCAAACTCGTAATTTAAGTTCTGTTAAAATACAAAAGTTACATAAAAATGTAGGTATACATAAACTAGGCGAAGTATATTAATAAAAAGAGTAATCGGTTACAATGGGAACCTGTTTACTGAATTGTTGCCTAGCAATGAATGTCTACTCTGGCTGCAAAATAAGCAGGGCTTTAAATGGAAGGTAATTTTCAGTACAGTATTTTTGCGCACCTCAGGAACAAAATGATTGGTGAACCAGTCTTCAGAAAGTAATGCAGTCAACCAAGCCCTGGAGTTTGATTTCCAAATGACTGGAAGGGTTCCCTTAACAATGCCTTTAAGTGCCCATACAGCTTAGTAGACAAGCATTGGTATTAATATACAGGTACCTGCAGCATTAGCTTCCAGCAGCAGAATCAGTCAGTATTTTGCTATGTCCTTCAAAATCATACAGTTAAATGAGGCAACTCAAATTTGTTAGCCAGATCATGCAGTTTCATGCCTGAATCATGAATTTTCAGAACTTAATGTTTAATTTCACAAGTAAGGCCTCTTCTGGGCAGCTTGCATGGTTTTGCATTTGTGTATTACTTTTACTTTTATCAGACATGGCAGTCAATAAAACATACCATTAAATGCACAGTGGTACTACAACTGCATATTAAAGTAAAGAGCGATAAGATGAAAACACATAGTTCAAATAGCAGTAACGCACTGAAGAGTCCAACTCATGTAGCTTGCTTTAGTTCTGACATGATGCGCGAAGTTTGGCACATGTGGTTATAAGTCTGAGCTGCAGATGCAAGTTAGGGATTTTTCAAGGTATGAATGTATGAGGGGTAGGCCTTCTTGGCCCTTGCATGGTGACCTACAGTGGTCTATTGTGCTATTTTTCAGGGTAAATCTGGCATGAAAAAATGGCCACAAATGTATGTGGTCATCAGTTGGGTGTTGCCTGTATTCATCTTGAATGACTTGAAGACATTTCTTTATGCAACTGCAGTGCAGGTTACAAACTATAGTCTTGCTCAATTCACTTGTGCATTTCTTGATATTATCAGTAAATGTACTGATAATATTCAGTATTCAGTGTCTGAATAGCCATATTAAATATGCACCACATACCTCCAGTCTTCTCCAGTTTTATGCTTTTACTTATGTGATAACCTGCCAGTCCTTTTACTGAGCTTTTCTTAAAGTATAATTACCTTCATTTCTCATACCTTTCACACCTTTGTACCAAGAGCTTTGTAACTATTCATTTTCTCAAATGGTGTGATCCACTTGCCTTGTCTGCTGCGCGTGATTTCAAAGAATGATGCTGGTTCTTATCCAATTAATTAGTTAGTTTCAACATAATAAGATGGACAATTTGGATGAAGTGCCAAAATAAGTAACTTCAGGTAGTCTCCTCCTAACAAATAAATTAATGGGTTAGTGTATAATTAGATGCAGTAAATGCCCAGCTCTGGTAGAACTGCATCTAGGGTCAGCTGACAGTGTGATGCTGCAAGGAAGGTACACTTTATGTACCCAGCACATCAGTCACACCTAACACTTTTCTATGCACAAATTAGCTTGAGGTTCTACACTAGTTTTCAGTGAGCTGTTATGTACTTTAATAATACCAGATTTACCTTATTTATATTATGTTACTTTCATGTATCATAATTATGTATTTCTAGATGAATTAAATATAAATTTGCTCAGATGTCCTTTGTCCGAGGTGTGTAGTTGAGGACTCTGTACAGTGTAGGGTAGCTTAAAATTTAGAATTTTAAGGGACATGTGACAGACACATCTGAACCCAACAAAATCAGAAATCCAAGTCTTCATAAGCCATTTGTATAAGTTTGCATTACAGCTCCTCCTTGAATGACTTCACTTCAAAGCTAACATACCAGTATAAATACTGGCATCTGACAGGCCACTTCAGTGTCAAGCACTCAAAACTTGTACAAGGATACAAGCATTGTGTTGCATCTGGTAAGTTGGAATTGAATACAGAAGAGCACAATAATTACACAGTCACCAAATTTCAGTATGCAGATTCCTGAATAAGAATATGCAAAATAAAAAAAAAATAAACAATATCAATTACTAATTACCCTAATTAAAGATTAATATGCTTTGGGTCATTACAGTCTTAATTTCAGGCTCACAGCTGTCAGTGATATTTTAAAACTGAAGTGTCAGTATCCACAGATTACTGTGGTTGGAAAACATTTCATTTTGAAAACCACACAAGCCCAGTACTTCTTGGGTTTTACAACTGAACATAGGAAACATAATACAATTTAAACCATAAGGACTCATTGACATGCCTTTATCTTACAAAGGACATGTACACCTAGGTCCATAAAAAATAACAAATCTTAATTAGTCATAAAAGTTGAACTTGTGTAACACACCATGTAGTGTGTTGAAAATCTGTCAGTTGGTATTCAACAGACTACATTAAATATCTCTAGAGAGCAACTGCAGTTCAGTCATTACTACCTGGTATAGTTTAAAAAGGAACAAGGTAAAAACCTGAAAGCAAATCCTATGAGCCACACAAATGCTAGGACTTTACAGTGCATACTTTGCTCTTAAAAACTAATCAGCAATAAATTTCCTTTGAGCCAAGCCGTTGACAGTACCCCTAGTTTATGTCTGTGGTCATATGTCTTATGTGTTAAGCCCAGACGCGTGGTCTGGGCCTAACACATAAGAATACAGAATGTTGAGCAAGGAGTGTGTGTGTTTGGCTATGAACACCTTTACCAGTTTTGTGTGTAAGGTGTGTATTAGGCATAAGCATGCTTGTATGACAACCTCAGCTTTGCATCTGATCCAGCTCTTGACTGGACTTGAAGTAAAGAAGCACAGTAAGTGTGAGGTAAATAGTGAAGAATTATGCATGAATAAATATAAACATACAGTTTGAGACATTCCCTTCAAGGAAACCTTATGATAAGTTTTAATTCTGTATTAGATACTACATAAAGAAAAATTTTAAAATGTGACACATGTGATAATAGCACAATGAAATCTCCTGTTATAGACTCTTGGGGCATTGTATCTAAGTTGCATTCAGCATTCATCTCATCAATTTTTGAATGTGTGTATATTCGAGATAGTTCATTTCATGTCCATAATTGATTACTGGTATTGCAGTTCCATTTATATTCAGTGAGAATGAAACGATTACATCCAGAAGAAAAAAGTTGAATAAATCAAGGCTTTCTGAGGTTTGAACCAGTATGATAATTGTGCAAGAGTTCTGAATGTGTCCAAATGTGTGAAGTATCTATACCAGGAAGGTTCCAGTGAAACAGAGACCACTGCATTTACAGTTGCTACTAGATGTAACAGGATTTCTCAGCATGTTGTAGTATGAAGCATATAAATTTCAGTTTTTGTTGTTGCAGTCTGTCTGAAACATTTACTCAGCTCTGCTGTATATTTTAAGGGAGTAAATGTAATAAAGGCCGGTCACGGTAGCCGAGCGGTCTAAGGCATGTGCTGTCTTTGCTCACTTGGAAACCGGGATCGTGGGTTCGAATCCCACTCAGGGCATGGATGTTTAGTTTGTGTGTGTGTGTGCATTTTTCTATGTTTGTATACAGGTAGAGGCCTTGCGACGAGCTGATCACCCACCCAAGGAGTCCTACCGAATGTGTAAGATCTAGAAAAACCGAAGTGAACGGAGAAGTTCATGGAGGTAGGCCTAGGCCCACTGGGGCTGTAGCGCCAAAGAAAAAAAATGTACTAAAGAGTTGTTTATTTTGCTAGATAACAGATGACCTATGAGACTAAAATTGGGAAATCCTGAACAATTTTGGTATTGTAATTGCTAATTACATTATATTGTATAGTTCAGTATTATTGTCTTCTGCATTCCTGTAACTATTTTTCTCTCATAGAACTCTTCTAGCTGTTCAACTGATCCCACTATATTTTAGTCTATACACAGTTCTGACATGCTTAACTTCTTATTTGATTGTGTTGTCTTTTGACCTCTTGTTTCATCAGAAGATTCTTCAGGTTCTCAGATTGCTCATTTTTCATGTTAATTGTAAGATATTACAGTTTGTAATGTGCTCATCTCATCTATTATCCTTCAGTATGCTAATTTAATAATGGCAGTGTTCTGCTCATTTGTTCTGTTTTTATACATATGTCTGGTACTCCTTATGCCATTGGGGTATGTTCTTTATACAGTGCGTACAATCAAGTGCGCGCCGCGGCTGCAATTTGCCGTGAGTCATACCACCGCAGAACGGATGCAACTCCTCCCCGCGACTGCAGTGCCGTTCCCCGATAGCGTGAGTGTAGTGGTGTCGCTGAGTCTCCGTCCATCAGTTGCTCTACATGCACACATTTATAAGAATACAGTAAAAAGATAACTTACCGTGGTTTATAACAGGTGCTGAAAGTGACCTCCTTCTGCTTGCAAACATGCCGCGCATCTCACAAATAAATTACGCGACACTCTCTGNGCGAGTCAGGATATTTCTGACGAAACCTACGTGCGAATTTTCTGTAAATGTTTTTCCTTGCAATAGTTTCGACAATAAACACACGCTGTTTAATAGTGAACTTCATTTCCACCGTCTGTCGACAGCTGTAAACATTCCACTCCACTTCCACAGCAAGACAAAGACTGACTGTTTAATGCAACCTCGGGTTCCGATTATGCAACCATCGGCGTAGGAGCACTGCAGTCGCGGGGAGGAGTTGCATCCGTTCTGCGGTGGTATGACTCACGGCAAATTGCAGCCGCGGCGCGCACTTGATTGTACGCACTGTATATGCAAGATAATTGTAGTTGTGTGCCACAAGAGCATTGATATAACAGTCACAGACGCTTAAACTTGCACTTAACCATTTTACAAGTGAAAGAACAATAAGAAATGTATCTTAAATTTTTTATTGCAGATTATAAAAGAATGTTTGCATGTATTCCTAATATATGCATAGGTTGTTCTGCTTTTATGGTTGTCATATTAGTCACCCATTTAGGCATGCTATTTTTCAGTCACTTGTGTAATCCTAATATTTTTCATTGTGGCCATATTATTGTTGGTGTGCTTATGTAATTCTACACATTTTCTGTCTGTTCATAGTCATGACACTTGTCAATTTTCTCACTGTGTCATGGTTATCTTAAATCTGCTCAATTTTACATAGTATTCTGCAATTCTGCTCATTTTCTTGTAGTGCTATATTGTGCTCATTTAATATTCAATCTCATGACATCCTTCAGACTTGCCATTTCTGTTATGATATACTGTATATATAAATATCTTTTGCCATGACATTTTTTAACTTATTTTTCACATTTACATAATTTTTATATTCATTTTGGTGTGGAATTCTTGATTTTCTCCTGAGTGACCACCACCCAAACCAAATACTATATTACAGTTGGCAGGATGTTACTCCCATGTTAGGTGGGTCCCTGTCACCACGGCATGGCGCGTCCTCAGGTTGTGGATGGAGGAGACGCCCTGCAGTTTTGGAGGGAAGCTGTGAATATATTGAATAAGCAGTTGCAGACAGCCGACAAGGGGTGGCCCTCCAGTTTGGGGTTGGGCATGGGGCCCAATTTCATGGCCGATTCTCATTCTTTCAGCAAATTGTATGGCATTACATCCAGGAGTGGTGCTATGAAAGTAATTTAATTTATAAAATCAGAATCTATGTATTAAATATAAGAGTGTTATGTTTGATAAAATAGTTACTTCAGTTGTAGATACTAAAGGAAATAACATATTTTTAATATAGGACATACTTGTAAAGTTAATCATTGTTTCTGAAGCTAATGAATTGTGACATGATTTTATACTTTGTTCATTCCACACTGATCACTGTTTGAAGAAAATACCTGCTAAGGGAACACATATGCAGTAATGTAATATTTCTTTACTTATTTAGTTGTGGTTTATTCACTTACACTGTCAGTAACTGAGACTGTGTGGTATTGAGTGGTAGGATGATCAGTGAATAATGAGTTGAAATGGATGTGGAAGGAACCGATTATGGCCTAATTTGAGGTACTATGTTGGCATTTGCATCAAGGAACAGGAAATCCATGAAAATCTCAATCAAGATAGCCAGTTTTCAGGTCGAAATTTGAACCCAGGACCTCATGAATACAAAGCAGGCATGCCACTCATCAGTCTTCAGCTGAATGCAGTACTGAATAATTCAAAGTCACTATGTACCACACTTAATATGCAGTAGAAATAGCAAAATGCACTATAATGTAAATCATTAAATTTTGTGAATTCATAATCTAGTCTTGTAAGTATTCGAGCACTGAGGAAGTTGTTCTAGCAATAACATCCTGGAATTGTATTCAGGAAGTTCCTTGTTGGAATCTTGGTTGGGTCACCTGATATCTTGATGTGGATTTCTTGTACTTTTTCACAGTCTTCCCAGATAAATGCCAGAATAGTACATGCAACTAGGTAATGACTGTCTCCTTCCAGATTTTTGCCTACTTACCATTCATCCTTGTCTTTCTACCTAAGTCATTACTATAAGACTTGCATAGTTGAAACAGGATCATTAATTAACATAAATTAGGGCATCAAGGCCATGTGATAGGATCATTTATCTAATCAACATGATGGGAAAGTGAAGGCAGAAACATTCTGCTTTCTTGTGCTAATAAGTTGGTTCTAAATTTAATTGAAAAACTTATCCTTCTTGTTTCTTGATTTGTATCTGATTACACTTTTTCAGTAGGTTGCATATTGTCATAGGTAGATGATATCAGTGATGAATTAGAAAATACGGCATGTGGAGGGAAGCGGTATGGTGTCCATGAAGTACAGAGTAGGGGTACTAATGACAATAATTTGGCTTACACGGATACCATCCACAAGTAGCATCCCTCCAGTATACCCAGTTTTTGCTACTACCTGTAATACACAGTTTTCTGACGAATATCTATGACACATACAGTACAGCCCTAAAATTGCACAATGAATGTACATGTTGCTCACATTGTCTGTTATTGCACAAGTATTGTAGAATGTAGGAATGTACAGGTAGTTTGAATCTCAGAGTTCACAAACTTATATTTGCTCAGTTTGAATTCCAATTGTGAAGTGTCTAGTACAATTATATCTGTACACATGAGAAAGTTCTGCTGTCTCTGAAAAGATTGCCATAATCGCCAGAAAAAATATATTTTGATTAAATTTAATATTGGCATTTCTTGTTACATTTTATTGATGAAGTTGGTGTACGAAGGTCAAAAATATGTTTTATGATTATACCATTTGAATATTTAATCCACTCACTATTTCACTTACAAACAGTCTCCTGATTTGTTTAGTGCTTGAGAATATGAGCAGAAAAAACATGAAAATATACTAACAGGAGGCTTCTCTCAATATGAAGTAACGTGTAATATGTTAAAATATTAAAAAAAAAAAAACACTTAAGATAAACATCATAGAGCTTGTCAAGTTAAACATTTAAATTTTTATGATGGTATGAGCCATTTTTGAGGCAGCAGCTGTCAGATCCTAATACTGGCTTCTGACTTAGGTCCTACTGATGATTTAAAGGTGGAAGTAAGTGTACATTGTGATGTTATTCATTCATGATTATGTGATAATGATGACAATTATGGCTGGCAGTGGGACCTATGATTGATGTTGACCTGGAACAACAGTGAGGACCTGATATTTCCAGCAGTCCATATCCAGTTTTAGTTATGTGACAAGAGTGGATTTTACATGCTCATTCAGTGAAAGTAGTATGAAGCTTGTTGAAGTTACATTATTAAATTGTCAGAAACAGACATCAAAAATAGTAATATAGAAAATTCTGGGAAGGCATCTCAGCAGTGTGCACTAAGCACTGCTGCGATCTGGAGGAAATATTTCTGCAAAGTTGGACACTTTAGTACTGAGGCACCTGAACATTTCACTGCTTCTGTCTTCTGATTCTGTTTGTAACTACTTGCTAACATACATAACGACAGAATACCAAGCCTAATTGTTGAATTTGAAGTGTTCACAGCAGTGACCCTGAATGGTACAGTCTTCTCTATTGGAATGCCGTGTACTTCAGAGACAGTCCCACAAAATTTTGGGGGATCATTGGGCTCTCCAAACTACACAGCATTTCAGCCTAGAAGTCTGTATTCTTAAAGCCTTATATTATTTGTTTTTCAAATGACTATGTACATTGTTACAGACACTTATACATTTAAAATTATATACATGTGCCATTGCTATAACCATTCCCTCCACCATTGACAATATTGTAGCTCTGTATCATGTAGAAGCAAGCTGTGTAATAAAAACTATAAAGTTTTCCTGTTTTATCTTTTTCCTCCTCCCATATTTTCCATTACCTATGACATGAAAATGGTTTGGTGTTACAGCCATATATTTTTGTGAAAGGTTTGGCCATCCTTAATAACAGTTGTGAAGATGAAGAATTGAAGAACAAAAGCCGTAATTCATATTTGAAGAATAGTTAGGAAGACTAGAAGTAATTGAAAGATTAACTGAAGTTTTGATCCTTAGAATGAGCTTTGAAGACACAGTACTTCTGAAGGATGAAAAAGAAATATGTGCATATGTATTCTCATGTGAGAGAAAAAAATCATTTTGAACTGTGCCGTCTTCTGGGATATGACACTTTGGAGACATACTTCCGCAATCTTCTACGTCAAAAAGTAATATAAGCAACAAGCAATCTGCTTCCTTGTTGCCAGTTTGACTTAGTCTTTGGCCCTAAAGATGGATATGGCATGTTCTTCTGAAACATAATTAAACTTCCAGTAGATTATACATCAAGACATACAGAAGATAGTAATCTTCCACCATCATTGCCTTGAGAATCTCAAATTGGGCAAATTTTAATATTCTGCAGATTTCAGTAAAAGGAAGGAAGAAAATCAGGTTCAATTAAAGTAGGAAGATAATAAATTGATATCCTGTCAGTCAAAAATTTCTAAGTAATTCTGAATGTAAGATCTAAAAGTCCGTGATGATGGTATTGTGACATGTCGAACCGTTGTTGGGCAATGGGATATGGAACGAGGTTACACCTATGAGGATGTCAAGTTCAATTTAGAAAACTTCATGTATGCGATGGTGCGTGCAACAGTGGATTACGAGGTGTATGTAAATCATCAGGTGTGTTTTCCACTGTCTGACTGAGGGTTTATAAGCGTAACTGGAATGCCCAAGGAAGTCAGTTGAAGTACGAGTTACGAGCATGGAGTATTCAGAGTCAGTTGAAGTCTAGCAGTTACGAGTTCTTGAGTTGTATCAAGTGAATGGAATCAAAACAGTTGAAGCCTGGAAGTGTCTATGCCAGAAGTAATTGGGACAATAAAATTGTGAACTGTGTAAATGTGAGAGCAAGTGTGCAATAAATATGTAAGACCCAAACGGGCATGAAGTAATTTGTCACGTCACATACAGCAACACGTGACAACTGGTGTCAGAAGTGGGATGCTCAGATAGTATTGGATTATTCAGAATTGGTTACAAACTTAAACATGCCACAATTTGGTCAGAGTTCATCAACTGATCTATTATTGAACTGAAGACTGACGTGTGTATCTACCGCATTGTCCTACAAAAATGGAACTATTATTGAAAGCTCTACACGAAATGATGGCTAAGATAGACAGAATGGAGGCTAATATGGATATCGATTGGGAGGAGAGGAAGGCCGATTGAAGAGAACCAAGCCAAAACAGATGAAGAGACAGTGGCCCGCCGAGACACAACAGAGGTGCGCGTAGAAGAAGAGCCGACCTCACTGGACAAGAAACCTGAGGTGGCAGCACAAAAAGAAGAGTTCCCTGTAGAATAAGTCACAGTGTTTCTGATCAGCGTACCAAAGAAGAAAGGGCGTAGGGACAGATTCTGTAATGTGGATTTGGTCAAAAATATTGTTTGGGCCTGGTCCCAGGCACTGCTGACAAGTGCACTAGTTCTGAACGTTGCATTTGGCCTCTTAATTCCTGTTTGTATTGGGTTCCGCTGGTAAGTGGTTTGGATTCCAAATTGAACAATGCTTATATTCTGTACAGGATCTGAGGATCTCACTGCAGTTGTTATGAAGAGTTCTATCTTGTTGCTTCGCTTATTCTTTGACCATAAAAATGGAGGTAACATGTCCCTCTGAAACATCGGTTGACATTCAACAGACTTCACACAGTGTTATATCCCAGAAGAGAGAACACATCATTGCTTGTAATCCTTCAGATTAGATTTCTTTGGGTCCCAAATTATGTATTTTCCCTCACTGTCTAATATCTGTGTCAGGTTTACTTCCTTTTGCATATTTTCTGTGTAACTTAGAGTTACAAGTTGTCAGTTTTGATGCACCTAAAAATTGTACAGTATTTAGATAGTGGGTTAAAAGTGGTCACAGAGAGGAAGTAATTATAAGGTTAATGTGTGTGACATTGGTTCCACAGTGTAGACACAAGTTGAGTGCACTGCCCTGCCAGCTAATAGCGTCCTGCTGGAAATAATTGCTCTCACTTGTCACAGAGCCAGACACTAGAATTGCATATTGTGAAATCATGAACTCATTAGTGAGCACTACACCTTCAGCACAAACTGTAGCAATGCATATGCAGGTAAGCTGTCTTGCAATATGCAGACAAATTTGACAGTACTGGGGAATTTGGAGACTGAATAGGTTGGCCCATCTTCTCTCTGTACTATAGAAACATAATATAAAACCTAAAATTAGCCTATTATTTTTTTTCTATAGTTTATCAAGACAGGATTCACTTTTGGGTATTCAATATGCAGTGTGCATTAAACACACACATAATGGAACTTTCTTGTCTCCACATATTTCATACTGTGGTACACATTAGAAGTTCTCAGGAAAATTTAATAACATAATCCATACTTTACACAAAAACCAAATATATTCATTTCCTTAAGAAAGTTTCACAGTAAATATACATTCATTTCAATTATAGCATTTATTTTAAACATTTTTCAAATGAACATTTAACAAAATACAGGTAAACATAATTTGAAAAAATGTGCATGCTGCCCTCTTCATATTTTCTTAAAGAATTTTTACACAAGCAGCAGACCACCCTAATATATATTTGTCATTTGATGTGATGTTGAAAACTACATTTTTTCCAATTATAAACTCTCAAATCGCATTATGTGTAGAACAAAATGCATGTACTTGCCCAGATGAAGTTTCTTACAGTCAAAAAAATTCCCTGAACAAGTTATCAATGTAAACCCCCCTTTATAAAATGGAAGATATTTAGAAAATGTTTATGAGATATTCACTGAACCTAGAATGATGAGATGTTGAAAGAAACTGTCAATTCATGGAAGTTTCTGTAAAAAATTACCAGTCATACCAAGATGTATAAAATGGAAAACATTTATAAATGTATATGAGATGTTAATTGTAGTTAGAATGATGTACAATGATGAGATGCTTAAAGAAACCGACTAAATTCATGTCAGATACTGTAGGAAACTATCAGGAATACCCAGATTTATAGGAAGTGATGTGGCCAAATTTAAACTGAGAAGAGAAGGCATGAGAAATTGTGAATAGTATGAAGTATTGGGCTTTTACACTCAGAAACTCAAAATGTAGTAAGAAAATATCCGTAGAAGATAATTTAACATTCAAAAGGACAAAGAAATTGAAAGAGGAAATAGCAGCAACAGGATTAGCATATATTTGTCAGAGGCAACAGAACAGCAATATAACATATTTAGAATTGAATAAATATATAACGATATAGAAAACAAGTTGTTTTCAAATGTAATTTGGAAGATTGCTTTGGTGTTAGGAAATAGAACATAGGTGATGCAAAGAGTACTATACGTATCGTTGCACAAGAAATGAGAAAAGTGGAGTAACATAGCCGAAAGTAAGGTTTCAGAAATGAAAAACTAGGAGAGGATTTAAGGAGAAGGATGTTTACAATAAAAGGCTGAGTATAAATGATAATATAGTATACATCTAGAAGAAAATAATAAACTGTACTGAAAAATATTTATTCAAGATAGATATCAATGGGAGAACAAATTGATCAGTAAAAAGGAAAGATGTCTTATTGTAGTACTACTGGCACCAGGTAAAAAACCAATTGGCAGTTAAATAATAATAATAATAATAATAATAATTCTCCTCAGACTTTGCCACGATGAGTGATATGGTCAGTTACCTGTCTTATTAAAATCTTACTTGGCACAGGTTTGGGGTGGTGTCATTGTGGCAGCAATGTTCTTGCTGGCCGTGGCTTCAGACTGGGTACAGCTGCCTATGGTCGAGCCTGGTGGAAAGCTGAAATTTAAGCCAAGACCACAAGGCAATGAAGAGGACTACCAGAGTCAATCTCCTGAAGCCAAATGGAGAACAGAGGAAACTCAAATGAAAGCTGAGACAATGCACTCCATAACTAAATTTGCCTCAGAAAGGACATCAGATACTGTTATTGATCAGTTTTCAGTGAATACTGAAAATGAGGACTCAGGAACACAGATACATAATACAGAGCTTAACTTAAACCATGATGACCTTGTAATTCAGCAGTCAATACCAGACTCTCACTATTCCAAACATGATTCACATGACTCAACAGAAAATAATAATAGATCACAGATGTCAGAAGAGACATTTGAATCTATTTTAGAAAGAGAGGCAAGTGATATTAATACACCACACTTTAAGGTGTATTTAGAAACTTCAAATTTGAATTCATCCAACTTCCAAACTTCAAACCTGAATACACCTAACTTTCAACCAGGACTTGATCTGGAGGTTACAACCATGCACGTAGATGCCAAACTCCCAAATCCGGGGATACATGATTACCCTCCTGATAAAGATTCTACTTCCAAATTATCAGACTCATTCTATGAAACTAACTCAACTCCGTATCCAACAATAAAACAAAATAATGAGAATCCTGAAGGACTTATGACTATCACGAAATCAAATATTTCAAGCATAGATGATGAATCAGGAACATCATGGATATATAGAACAGGTAACAGCAATAATGAAACAGAAGAGAATACAATGCAAGATGCCAGTTTGCCACTTGATATGTTGAAAACTGTGCATGAAATGCTGATACAAGAAACACCACACACCATTAGAGGGAAAATGCACTTCCTCCAACAGCTGAAGGATAAAATGCTCCATTGTATGGGTAAAGTAAACCATAACCATGAATAGATGTAACTCACTCAAGGAGCTGAGCCTTTCTTGAGAAACTGCCAATTGTGCAGCCACTCAAGAAATTCCCAGCATTTCATGGAACTCGAAGGTTCATTACCATGACACAAGAGCCCTCCACTGGACCCTATCTATGAATAGTTATAACACTGTCACTAAGCTATGCATATAACAAATCGCTACAGCACATGCTGAGTTTCAGTCTGTTATGTCTTCACTAGCCGTTGCTTGGTCACAGTCTTCACTAGGTGTTGCTTGGTTGCAGGTGCTAACTATGGAGGTTCTTCAGCTTCTGTGCTCATATGCTCACTGGATGAAGGCTGGCTTGCAACTCTCCTATGATGGCAATTCAAAGTCAAAATTCTGTTACAACTGATGGTCAGTTGGCCAGTCTCTCTTGATGTCAAGCACCATCCGGAGCCCAAGACCAGATTTTTATTAGTCAGGCAGTTGTTAGTTTGTTGATGTGGGGTGCCCCCTCTGATGAGAGGATGGGTCTGTTGTTTATATTGCAGCTGATGGCAATTGTCCTGCTGGTCCTTGTTGTATACCTTAGGGTCAGACCACTAAGAAAACACTGCCACCAACAGCTCCTTTGTTGTCATGGGATGTGTCAAGAGGGGCTGTTGCCTAGTGAAGGCCCTTGTGTTCATTGGTGCAGGCATGTTTACTGGCTGTTTCCTAGCAATGTATGTTTCTGCTACCTTTCATGTCACAGTTTCAGTAAACTTGTATCAGACTACAAAGCTTCACATCTCAGAAGACAGTAATGTTCTTTTCTTGGTTTGTTTAATGGATTATTTAATTACATTTAATCATATGTATGGATTAAGATAAACTGGCAAAGATGTGAAAAGATGAGACCATGGCATCTTATAACCTTTTCGTGATGAAATTACTTCTATCCACAGACTGGGGCACAGTTTTAGGTTGGAATATGTTTTCCATAAACATTCTCTGGGAAGTATGCTTCCTGCACAAAGACAGGTCAGAAATATTGTGGGGATGAGGTACTTTTGCTATGGAGCGGATTCATGGAGAAATTAGCGAGTACACTTCCCACTGACCACAAAATGTAATGGCAGTGTCCCACTAAATGCTTGGCAGGGCTCACAGAATGGCCAGACTGCAGGCCAAGATTTGAACCTGAGATTTCCTGAATATGAGACAGGAGTGCTAAGCACTATGTCATGGCATAATGACAGTACTCATTTCTTGCAGAAGGACGCATAAAAGGCCTGTGGATGACTGATGATGAAAGGCAAGCCCGCACAGAGAAAGGAATGGGTTT
This sequence comes from Cryptotermes secundus, assembly GCF_002891405.2. Taxonomy (NCBI): domain Eukaryota; kingdom Metazoa; phylum Arthropoda; class Insecta; order Blattodea; family Kalotermitidae; genus Cryptotermes; species Cryptotermes secundus. Next base: position 85,838 of record NW_019733873.1, read on the forward strand.
TCCATCCATGGAAGGGGCGCTAATGTCAATCTCATTCCTCATTTTTGCAGTGTTCCTTATCAAGCTAGTTCAGGTATGGCTGCTTTGGGTGATCTGTAATTTAGAAAATATGAGATCATGCACTAAGGTCATAAAACATCAAGAATCAATAATAATATGTGTGATGTGATCAAATAATATCCAGATTGCATTTTTCTCTGTGATAAAGACATCTACCCCATAGCCCATGCTGTGCCCTTGTGATTTGATGCTGTGAATCCAGTGACTGTACTACTGTTAGAAGCATTTGAAGAAGTTATTTATTTGGAATTCAGCAAGTCCAGTTTGTAACTGTCCTTTAATTATGACAATGTCATCTGATCTTCTGCCTTTCAGCGACAATTTGACTTTCATCACTTGTTCACTTGTTCACCTTTGAAAGGAATTGTTGTCTCTAAACATATCAGTCACAACTAAAAACAACCACCAAATTGATCTGGACATCAGTTATGCCAACAAATTAATCTGTAAAGTACTTGATACAAAATTCCTTGGAATACATGTAGACAGTACACTGTCTTGGAAAATACATATTGAACAAATTATACCTAAATTAAATGCAGCTTGCTATGCGATGAGATCAATTAAGCCTTTTATGTCACAGGAAACA
>NW_019733873.1:86636-92934 GCF_002891405.2 Cryptotermes secundus
AACTTGGGCAATGATACTAAAAAGTTTAAATCAGAGTTAAAGAATTATCTACATGCTCATTCCTTCTACTCTTTAGATGAATACTTCAATGTAAATAGAGAATGATGTAAAATTAAGTTATATTAATTTTTAAGCTAAAATTGCCTGTACTTATGTATGTAACCTTTTGACTTGTTCTGTATCCAAAGGTACTAACCTACTTAGGATTTATAGAATGTAAATAAATTCAATTCAATTCAATAAACATTTTCTGGATGGTCCTAAAATGCACTGAGATAATTTTGCTTTGTGCACCCACTAGCAGACAAATTTACAGCAACTCATAGCATGTTCAGATCTTGCTCAAAGTACTTTGGTATGATCATGATAAATATGATGGTGTGTAGCTGTGAATATGCAGAATTGGCAGTCACTGACAGTCAACAGGGGGTGGTCCTCCAGCTTTGGGATGGGGGCAACAACTCGCTATAAAAATAATTTTGTTACAAAATGTAATGAAGGCCGTTGGACTCGGATTTTTTTTTTCTTTTTTGGATAAATGACTTAAGCTAAGAAGGATACGAGATTTAGTATGTAGAATGCAAGTAATCTATATAGGGCAGGTTTGCTCGTGACAGTTGCAAAATAAATGTCAAAATATAAAATAGATTTAGCGGTAATACAGGAGGTCAGATGGGACAGCAGTGGCACTGAACCAGGACATGAATATACATTTTTCTGTGGAAAGGGGAATCAGAATCATGAATTAGGCAGAGATTTTTTTTGTACACAAGAGAATCATATCAGCAGTTAAAGAGGGCACAGTCTGTTAGTCTGTTAAATCTCAAGAAACTAATGAGACTGAGGGCAAAGAACAGTCCCAGGTTGAAATCTCAAACAGGTGCGCAATTTTGGAAAACTCCGATAATGATGTGAATGTTGATACAGCTTGGGAAACTACTAGAGAGAATATCAAAATTTCAGCCTTCTAGGTTAATACGAACTGAAGAAGCATAAGCCATGGTTCGACAAATGAAACTATAAGAGCAAAAAAAACGAGCAAAACTGTAATGGGTAAAGGATCCAAGCTAAATAAATGGGGATAATATGAACAATATAAGACATGAAGCCAGCAGGGATTTCAGGAATAAAAAGGACTATCTGGAAGATAAAATTAATGGGCTAGCAACTGACAGTAAGAACAAGAAGATGAGAGACTTGTATAGAATAATAAATTTTAGCAGTTACCAACATACAAGTAACTTATTATAGGATGAGAATGGTTATGTTTCCAGTTTCCCACAACATTTGGATAGGTGGAAGAACTACTTCTCTGTTACTGAATGTACACATGTTCAATGATGTTAGGCAGATAGAAATACATACAGCTGAGCCGTTATTACATAATCCTAGTCCTTTTGAGTTTGAAATTGCTATTGCAAAGTTGAAAAAGTATAAATTGCCAAGCAGTGATCAAATTCTGGCAGAACTGATTCAAGAGGAGTGTGAAACATTACACTTGGAGATCTACAAATTTATTAATTCTTTTTGAATTAAAGAAGAATTGCCTGATCAGTGGAAGTAGTCCATTATTGTACCAATTTACAAGGGTGATAAAACTGATTGTAGTAAGTACCGAGGAACATTACTGTTATCAAGGTTAAGTCCATACATAAACGAAATTATTGAGGATCATCAGTGTGGGTTTCGATGTAACAGATCAACTACGGATCAGATTTTCTGCATCCCTAAGACATGGGGAAAAAATGGGAGCACACTGAGACAGTACATCAGACTTCAAGAAAGCCTTTGAATCGGTTAGGAGGGAAGTATTGTACAGTATTCTCATAAAGTTTGGGGTACTCATGAAATAGTCAGGCTGATTAAAATGTGTTTAAATGAAACCTATGGTAGAATTCTATTGGTAAGCATTTGTCTGATACATTTCCTGTTCGCAATGGGCTAAAACAAAGAGATACCTTTATAACCATTGCTTGTCAGCTTCCCTTTAGATTTTATTCCATGAGGAAGGTCCAGGAAAACCAGGTAGAACTGAAATTAAATGGAATACATAAGTTTATGCTCATAAGATAACACAGATATCATAAAGAAAAACAGAAACTTTGACACTGGTAAGGAGTTTAGTCTAGAAGCAAATGCAGAGAAGACAAAGAACATCTTGCTGTCCTGTCACCAGAATGCAGGGTAAAATCATAACATAAAGATAGTTAATAGATCCTTTGAAAATGTAGCACAATTCAGATATTTGGGAATGAAAGTAAGGAAACAAAGTTTCATTCAGGAGGAAATTAAGAGGAGAATGAATTCAAGTAATGCTTGCTAACATTCAGTTAAGATCATTTGTCTTCTCATGAATAAACATAAAAATTGAAATGCGTAAAAAGGCTGTGCCATAGCTCCGGTGGTTAGTCACTGGCTTCCCACCGCAGCAGCCCAAGCTTGGTCATGCGGAATTTGTGGGGGACAAAGTGGCGCTGAGGCAGGTTTTCTCCACATACTTTGGTTTCCCCTGCCAATCTTCATTCCGCCAATGGCTCCACAATCACCATCATCTATCATCTGGGGCTGGCACAATATGCCAGTAGTGGCTGCAGTACCAAGTAGACTCAGTCTCATCCCGCTAAATGAAAAATACATAAATCATAATTTTGCCTGTTGTTTTATATGGATGTGAAACTTGGTCTCTGGCATTAAGGATGGAACATAAACTGGGGGTGTTTGAGAACAGGGTGCTGATGAGAATATTTGGACTGAAGGGAGATGAAGTGATAGGAGGCTGGAGAAAACTATATGAGAAGCTTCATAACCTGTACTCTTCACCAAATACAACTACAAGTGCTATCCCAGCTCTCATTATGAATTGTGATTAGAATTAAAAAATTGTTCCAGTAAAGAAAATTCTCATTCTCACATGTGACTGAACTGCAGCATTAGGTTACCTTTGACAAGCAACAACAGATTACCTCAGGACTGTTAACAGTTTGCTGATCAACATTTGTGATGACAGAAGAGCCAGTGGGTGTCTCCATGTTGGCAGTTGTACCACTTCTTGTCAAGCTGAACTTGCCAGAAGCGAGCATGTGTTGGAATTTGTGTATGTATCGGAGACAGGATCTGTCTTTAATAGACTGAAACACAAAAGTGTTACTGACATGCATGCAAATGACCATGCACCAACTTGTGTAATNTGTTACTGGTTTCGCTGTCTCATGTGCAACACGTCTTTCTACAGCACTTATTCAATATTCTTCACATGTTGCACATAAGATGGTGGAACCAGTAGCATTTAATGCTACATGTAAGTGATGTGCAGCAGGATGCTACAATATATTATTACAATATTGGTATAAATCTTGTAATTTGCATCCACAGCAGCTGATCCAGAGCCTGCAAGGGAATAACATGGCCATGATGTCTGGAAGGCACAGCCGTTCACTACCAGACATACTGACAACAGCCAGGGTGCTAAAGCTCATTGACCAATTCCAGGTACTTTCACCCACAGTATTTGCCTAGGTTGACTTCCAATAAATCAAGGGGTTCCCCTCTTTGTCATGATGTCCAGAATTTCTAGGTCCCATATAGTCTCCACTACCAGGTATAGTGGTGATCAAGACCTGAGACAGTATAAAGTGACCACTAACCTCTATCTAGAGCCATGACCTTGAATGAAAGGAGTTTTATCTCACTTCACGTGTGCTTCCAAGGCATATTTCACCTCTGTTAGTTGGTTCTGAGATTACTTAGTTTGAATGATTTGAGGATGTGATGATCCAGAATATAAGGAGAGGGCTAGGAGTGGTCATGGCTTATGGAATTCATAACAAGTGCATCCTTTTCAGTTAACACGTTTTCACATGGCATATTCATTATACAGCCTACAAAACCAACCTTTTAAATACGGCAAAATAAATAAAGTATTTCAAGATAATAAATGACTTCAGCTTTTTGGAATAAGCCATGTAAAATGTTGAAGGTTTTGCATCTTGGCAAACACTGCAGTTGCTATCTTCAGAGTCAGTAATGTTGTACTGCCTTGGGAAGGTGGGTTTGGAAGCCCTTATTTAGGTGGGCCAGTGACTGGGAAGCAAAGGCATGATTGGATGAAACCTAAGACAGGGATGATCATGTGTTCACGAAAAGAGGCGATGAAAAATGTTTCTGCAGCCCCAAATTTACAAGAGAAAATGATGAAAGCATTTTTTGAGATGACACATTAATGACAAGAGGCAATGAGAGATGTTTTTGCGACCAACCACTTGTTAAGAAAGATCTGTTGACAAAGTGACTATATGGTTAGGTTAAGAGACCCTGATTTTCTTATGGTAACCAGGGAGTAAGGAAGGTGATGGAAAACATTTAGTGGCTGATTGAAGAAATATTTCTGTTCCCACTATGTCTGTCTGAATTCCAAGAGTTGTTTAATGACAGAGGTGACCTGGTGGGTTTGAATGGAAGGTCAACTCAGGCTTTACCAATCCAAACCCTGTATAAGGTCACTCATACACGTGACAGTATGCTTCTTTGTAATTTCCTACAATTTGATCTAACATAAGTTCGCTGCCAACTTAACAATTTCATTCTCTCATGTATAGTACAATTATCATCAATTACTACTCCCATCATCAGTCCACAGTTCCATCACGTTTGTGATATGCTCCGTTTATTCCTCTAAGATACAATGATTCAATGAATGCTAATACTTCTGCTTTTAGGTTCATCAGTAAAACCCTTGTTTCACCATCTCTTGACCATCAACATAGCTATCTTTCTTGGTGTTAAATATTTTCATTACTGAAATTACTTTCACAACATCTTTCTACCAGCACTGGACATCTACAGGTGGCTCTACACCAGAAAGAAACTGCACTGAATTGCATTCTGTTTTTAATATTATCTGGATATCTCTGTCTCCTGATTAAGATTGAAACATACATTTTCTTTTTATACCAGTACATCATTTGTGCACGACAAGGACCATGCCACAGCTCAAGCACTTTTGTGCCAGTTTCTCATCATGAAGCAGCCGGTTTAATCCCAGATTCACAATGGTAGAAGTGGCACTGGACCAAATTTTTCTCCAAGTTTCTTCAGGTTTCGCTATTAATCATTCCACCGCTGATCGATATTCATGACTCATTGCTCCCTGAAGTGTGCAGCAGCCCCATTCATGTAGCACATTATCATATCTTCAACACAGTATTAAAGTTTGACTTATATCCAACAAGGCAGTTGGCTAGTTGCACAGTAAAGAAGTTTCAAATTATGAGTGTTACTATTTCTTCAATTACTGTAATCATAAATTATTGATGGAATATATTCACTTCATCTTCTACATCTTATCCTCAATTTTTTTAACCAAGGACGATTTTATTAATTTAATCCTTGTGCTATTTTGACCGTCATTGTATGTCCAGTAACTGGAATTCATTAAAGTGCTCACACATAGTATGGCCATGGGTTCAAATTACAAACATCAGCATTACTTATTAGCTGTCAGACCACATGAAACACAAGACACAGGGCATCTTATTATCTTGGATCATGGGTCAATCCAGCAGAAAATTAATGTTCATAGTAAATTGAAACAAAGTTTATATTGTAACATGTTTTGCTATTGAAGACGCAGTTCAGATTGTTAATTGGTTTATTTAACAACCTACAAGTCATAACTACAAATACTTATGACACTGTTATGGGTTTACACAGTTTACAAACCTTACTCACAAATCTCTTCACACTATCTTCAGTACAACAGATGTTCCATTCTTCTTCCCACGACTGCCTCTATGTTTCAACTGACTTATGACGTCTTCTTCACGTTCACAATTCACTCGCTACAACTGAACCCGGTGACTGATAGATTTCAACTGTCTTCGGCGGCTGATATATTTTAACTCTCTCCTTACGCATTCCAGTCTCCGTCTTCGGCGGCTGCTACATTTTAACTCTCTCTTATGCATTCCAGTCTCCCTTATAAACTCTCAGTCAGACAGCGGAAAACCCACATCGCTTCACTGTTGCATAAACACCATGTTTACAGGTGTTGCTGGGGAATGCTGCCAAGAGTTGTTTATTGCTGTGTAGTAACCGCGGTGTCCCCTGTTAGGTCACTGTGGGAAGTGCTGTTATGTCACCGCGGGGAGGTGGTGTTTACTGAGCATTGCGTAATAATGGAAGGAGTGGCGGTATGTGACGTCACTCGCAAGACCGCAGAGTTGACATGACCCTTACTTTCTGTTGCGTCACCCACGTCACAATATATTAAATTCCACTTTCGGAGTAACATACTTGATTT
>NW_019733874.1:0-9910 GCF_002891405.2 Cryptotermes secundus
TTTTTGATTGATTGATTACCCGACCGGCCAGGTTCCAGTCTCCCCAGTTCGTTGTGTGTCTACAAATGCTCAGGTTCTGCTGGACCCGCCCACTGCCTGAATCATCAATCAGGTTTGAATCAGGGAAATGAACTCTGAACAGTTATTCCAGGGCCCCTTTCCCAGTTTGCGTATACTTTTTTTTAAATTCGCTCAGTGGGGGGTGGAGTCCAACTGGATCCACTCGGCACGGCAGCCACTGACTGGCCTACTGTAGCCTGCCCCGGGTGATGATGATGGAGAATTTGATGGAATGAAGATTGGCAGGGGAAACTGAAGTACTCGGAGAAAACCCGCCCCAGCGCAACTTTGTCCACTACAAATCCCACGTGACCAGATCCGTAATCGAATCCAGGCCGGCACAGTGGGAAGCCAGAAACCAGCAACTAACCGCTTCTGCTATGGCACAGCCCTTCGGGTATACTTTATAGCTTTCTTGTTTTAGCTCTTAGCCCACTCAGCTTGTTATTTCACCACGGTGCAATCCTTGGTAAGCGAGTAGTCTTGGCTGGACAATCATGATAATAGGACAAGATAATGATCTGTTGCAACTGGTCAATAGATCAATCTATGTCACTTATCGTGCGAATATTTCGCGAAATAATCACCAGGTTCACTTTAAGGTCGTCCTTGTATGACGCCCAATTGGTTCTCCTAGGATTCCTAAAGGTAACTTTTTTGTTGATATGTTACCTATTTGAAAGCAGATATTTAACATACTCTGCATCCTTATCTTCAGATTTGACACAGTAATTGTACTTTGGTGAACCATCTGTCAGAGGGACATTCTGATCACGAAGCTCAGTGATGGCATGGATATCCAAGATAATTTTATCATCATCATCATCATACCATCCACCTTTCTCTTGTGACAAAATCTGAAATTACAAAAAAACATGTATCATAATTAAATGAAGGCACCAGCAGAGCTACAACTGATGTCATAACGTCCAATACAGTAATTTCTGCAACGAATTGATTGCTAAACCTACTTTATCTCCATTCACCACACCTCTTCCTCCTTGGAGTGTATAGGATAGGATGTTAAATACAAAGGTTCTTCCACTTAAATACCAACCATATCCTCACACAGTGCATCGTTTAACATCAAAATGGCTATAGTGACCAACACATAACAGTGCAATTGTTAAAAAAACAAACTCCGTGGTTTTAGTCCGCAAGCGAACTATACTGACTGAGCGACTGCTGCTTGTCTGCGAAGTTAGTGCCAACTTTTGTGGATAGAGGATGTCACATGGTCAGCACAACAAATCCCCAATGCTGTTAATTTCAGTTTTCTAGACCAGAGCCGCTACTTCCTTAATCGTTTTGGTTTTTCTCCTACCATGCATCTGAAAAGTAAAAATGTTTGTTCATGTCCTCTAATTCCTGACCTAATAAAACATCTTTAGTCTGTTTAAGTGTACCTTCTGGCAATTTAGCCCTTTCTTAATTGTGGCGTTTACCCTGGCCAGATTAATGATTTCGTAGGGGCCTAACCACAGGGATGAATGTTTTCTAGACCTCCCCCTTCGGACGGTTTCATCGTACAGTAGTACCTTGTCCCCTACTTGAAACGAAGGTACCCTTGAATTCTTATCGTAGTGTTCTTTACTTCTTTCCTTACAGTTTAGTAGGTTTTCTCTTGCTATCGTGTGTGCTGTTTGTAACCGACCCTTTAATTCGGTTACAAACTCATCACAATTGTACTGTACACTGGGGGGTTCTTGTAGCACAGAAGGCACGGTTGCCTTGAATCTGTACACTAATTCGAACGGTGTATACCCAGTGGAAGTGTGTGTGGATGCGTTATATACACGTACCGCATAGGGAATCCACTCGTCCCAGTTACTTTGATCTTCCTTAATGTAGTGCCTCAGGTATTCCTTTAATACCCTGTGACTCCGTTCTAGGCTACCGTTACTTTCTGGGTGGAACGAAGTCCTAAGTAATTTCTTTATCTTTAGTAGTCTACAAGTACTTCTAAATATCTCACTTAAAAAATTGATCCTTGGTCAGTTAGTAGTCTTTTAGGCGTTCCCATCCTCAGAATGATGTTTTTAACAAATTCTTTTGCTACCCTTTCGGCGTCTTGTTTCGGTGTAGGGATTGCTACTAAAAATTTACTGAGCTCATCCTGGAATGTTAATATATATTTGTTGCCTCCCTGCGTCTCAGTTAATGGTCCTACAATGTCTTAGACAATATTTCTCGAAGGGCTGCCGCGCTGTCGTGATAATTTCCATAGGGGCCTTCGCTCGTGAACTTAGCATCTTGTTCACTTCTCAGCTTTTACATCTTTTGACGTATTCTTCTATTTCTTGTTTCATGTTAGGCCACGAATACTTATCCTTAATGGCCCTATAGGTCCTGTTCATTCCCCGATGCCCACCTAACGGTGAATCATAATATTCATACATGATTCTTTCCTTTCATTCCTCACAAGGGACCTCCTCTTGGTTTCCCTCGTCCTCGAGCATTAACCCATTTATTCTACATAGCGCGTCGGCATTTGTGTTCAGCGCTCACTTCTTATACTCCTAGTCATACTCTTCTAATTTTATGCTCCGCCTAAATAATCGGGATCCGGGGTCCTTTATGTTCATGACCAACATCAGCGGTTTGTGATCACTGACTATGGTGACTTCCTACCATAAAGGTAAGGTCGAAAGTGTTTGACCCCCCAAACTATAGCAGAAAGTTCTTTTCATTAGTCGTGTAATTTTTCTCTGCCTTGTTTAAATTTCGGCTAGCATGGGCGATTGGCAAGTCCTTCCCGATAGGGCCCTGCGATAATTTAGCTCCAATGCCGTCGTTGCTAGCGTCTGTGGTGAGTATGAATTCCCTCGAGAAATACGGATACTGCAAAATAGGTTTGGGTGTTAATTTTCCTTTTAATTTCCGGAAGACTCTTTCTTGGTCATCTTCCCATTGAAATTGCGCATCTCTTCTAAGTAGCGAGTACAGAGGTGCAGCAATTTTGCTGTAATTACTTATGAACTTGCGGTAGTACCCTGTCATACCCAAGAATCCTTTCAATTTTCTTGGTGAGTCCGGCCTAGGGAAATTTTCAGTCCTATTTTTTCTGGATATGGTCGCACTCCTTCCTCTGTGATAATTATGTCCCAAATAGCCCACTTCTGTTCTAAGAAATTTACATCTTTCGGGTTGGAGTTTTAAATTATGTTTTCGAATTCGTCCAAACACTTCCCGCAGCTTTGAATCATGTTCACTCAGCGATTTTGCATAGATTACTATATCATCAAGGAAGACAAAACAGCGCATTCCTGTCAACCCAGAGAGTACAGTATTTATCATACTTTGGAATGTCGCGGGGGCTGTTTCTAATCCGAATGGTAATCGGTTATAGTCCCAATGACAGTTTCTCGTGCTGAATGCGGTCTTTTCCCTGTCCTTTTCCTCTAGTTAAATTTGGTGTTACCCCATTACTAGGTCACTAAAATATTTTGATTGCCCCAACTGATCCAAGATCTCTGTTATATCCGGTAATGGATAAGCATCTCCAATGGTCTTGTCATTCAGCTTTCTGAAATCTACTACAAGCCGCCATTTTCTTTCCCCACTATTGTCGGCTTTCTTTGGTACAATTAGTAGAGGGCTGTTCCATGGCGAACTACTCTCTGCAATGATTCCCTTTTCTAGTAAATTACTGACCTGGCTTTCTATTTCTACCTTTTGCGACTCGGGTAGTCGATAAGGCCTCGTGTGTACGGGGCTCGTGCTCGGTACCATATTTATTGAATGCTTCACGGTGGTCGTGCAACTCACTTTGTCTCCTGATAAGTAAAATATATCCTGATAGTCTTTGTAGGTTTCCTCCATCACCTGCTTCTCTTCGGGGTTCAAGTTATCCAACATCAGCGCCCCTAGTAACTCCTGTGTCCTATTCTGAGTACCTTTACTAGTCGTGGTTAGCGATCCCCCAAATTTTTGGAATCTTTCCCCTTCGTCCGCGTCACCACGTCACGTGCTTCCCATTTTATTTTGGGAATTTCTATTATTACGTCTGTGTCCTTGGTATATAGTATACTAGTGATAACCTGATTGTTCACTACCTTAGTCAATGTACTAGCTAAATACACCCCTTCTGTTACTTTCGCTTACTCTATTACTCCTTCTGCCCCTTCTACTCCGTTCTCAACTGGTATTCTATTATTTCTGACCTTCGTGGAATTTTTATGGTGCAAACTCTGTTGGTTCGGGTGTTCCCCTTTTGCTCACCTATTACCTTGGTCCATTCGCCTTCAGGCGTATTAAATACTACCCTGTTGCTCTTGAAACAGATTCTGGCAAATGTAAATTGTAGAAAATCTCTACCAATTATTCCATCATAAGCAAGGTCTACTTGCTTATTTACTAATTGAAATTCAAACCTGACCTTGTGTTGGCCTTCACTTACGCACGCGTTCACCGTGCCATGGGTTTCCACTACTGACCCGTCTACACATTTCACCCGCACCTTTTGATTGGGATCAAACACTGTGGTGCCTATTAATTTAGGGCTTTTTATCAGGCTAACTTCTGCTCCTGTGTCCAGTAAGAATTTCAATCTTTCGCCCTTACTAATATCTACATCAAACTCTAAAAAGTCACTATCACCTTCGTAAATGCAGCCTATTGAGTAGCACTGACCGTTTGAGGGCTGCTGTGACTGGTTGGTGAGTGACTGAGTTACTCAGTTAGTTAGTTAGTCGGTCAGTCAGTCAGTCAGTGAGTTCTAGAATTTCTGAGGTTCAGTCTTTGTTAGCTGTAGCTGTGAGGAGATGGTAGCTGAGGCTGGGGATAGTTCAGGAGCCCAGATGAAAGGGTCAATTAACAATTCTTCATGGAACCAAGTGACTTTTAGACGCCCCATAAATAAAGTCCTACATTTCATTTGAAGTGTAGGATTAAAAATGGTTAATTCAAACGGAAAGCACAATATATCATTGAAGGTCACAGTGCGAGGGCCGGTTCTTATGGCTCACCCCTCATACTCAAACTCAAACAAGAAACCTGAGATGTTAATATGTGGAACAGAAACATTCAATACCTGCAGTAAAATGTAGAAATCAGACATTTGTAAAAGTGGGGAGACACAAATAAATTCAGAATCGTATGAGGACCAGCACCCAATGATCATATTGGAAGGAGAACAGACTTGAGATGGGAAGGCACGAATACTTCTGAGTGCCTCAAGCAAGTGGAAGAAACATCTGCAGATGAGAGAGCTAAGGCCTCAAGGCAGACATAGCACTTATTCAGGAACCTTGGTTATACAAGGGTCGAATAAGGTGCTTAAATTATACGGGGGGAACAGTTTACTCTCTTGCACCCAGTAATAATGCAAGATCTTGTGTTTATATCAGGAATCGTGTTAATGCATTGCCTTTGCTGGAGCTCTGTTCCAGGGACACAACAGCGGTAAGGATAACATACCCGTATCGATAAGGCAGCAAGGAGCTTATAATTGCTTCAGTCTACCTTCTGTAGGACTCGGCTGAACCACCGCCAACTGAGGAAATGAGGGACATCATAGACTATTGCTTTTGCAGTAAAAAACAACTAATCGTTGGGTGTGATGCCAACGCGCACCACATTTTGTGGGGGAGCACCGGCCCTAACCCAAGAGGAGAGAGCGTTATGGTATTTTGGTGAGTTTGAACCTGAATATTCTAAACCATGGAAACGAACCTACCTTTGCGGTTTGCAATAGGAAAAAAGTTATTGGTTTGACACTAGGGCCAATAACATAGAAAACCTGGTAAGTAATTGGCATGTATCTGATGAGCCGTCCCTATCGGATCACGGATATATATGCTTTAAAATAAGTAACATCACAGTAGATCAAACTACGTATATTAATCCTAAGAGAACCAATTGGGAGTCTTACAAAACGACCTAAATGTAAATCTTGAGGCCATCTCGCGTAATATACGCAAAATAAAGGATGTTGATCGGTCCGATGACCAGTTGCAACGGACCATTATCTCGTCCTTTAATCAGAATTGTCCGGCTAGGACCACTCGCAGACCAATGAGTACACCTTGGTGCCAGGCAACAAGGGTGCCTATTACGTGGCCGTTCTCTCTATTGTCCGATCGAGGCTACACAAGGAGCAGCGAAGGCTATTCATAGTTAGTCCTCGAGCTACCTCCGAGTTAGTTCCGAGCAAGCCTACGAGTCAGAGTGTGTTATTAACAGTTCTCAAGGAAGCTACCTACGAGTTAGTTCCGAGAGAGTTCCGAGTTAGCCAGCAACCAGTCAGTTGCATTCTGGCATTTGGAGTGTAGTATTTGAGATACTGCAGATAGCAGTAATTGTGAATCTGTAATTTGGGTGATTGTAAGTGCGAATGTGAAATAAAATTCACTATATCAAATAAGGCGTGAAGTTATTTGTCGCGTTATACACCGAATCCGTGACACTATCTTCAGTAGTTTTCACGTATTAATAACGCGGGTGTTATACATGTCTCCCTGAATTACACAATTTCACTCGTAACACGCCGCTGTCTAGATTCCAACTCTGCTCGCAGGCTCCTGCCTTGAGAACTAACTGAATAGCCTTCGCTGCTCCTTATGTAGCCTCGTTCCGGACCATTGTCGTCTGGTGACGTGTTCCTAGCCACGCTGTCCGGAGTTGTTGACTGCTGCCTAGCAACCGCGATATCCCTTGGTGAGGTCACCGCTGTTGACTCGCGTTGCGTAGCTACCAGGTTGCGGGAACTCGGCTAACTTCGGCTCCGCTCGGCGCGTCAGCTCCGGGGGAGGGATCCAGCTAGCGCGACACGTCACTATATGTAAAGGGTCTTAAGGAACCGATTCTCTTCAATAAGAAAATCCAGCTCTCCAGCGATGTCAAGTGCCTTGGTCTAATATTAGACAAGGGAGTGACATGGAAAAGGCAGCTGGACAAAGTCATTAACAAAGCCTATAAGGCTTTCTGGACATGCAGGGGCATGTTTGGTAAAAGTTGAGGACTGCAGCCACACTTTGTACGTTGGATATATACTGTTGTAACGTCGGGACGCTGGCACCACTTGTAACGCCGTGGCGCAGGGTTGGCGTGGAGGTATCCCGCCTCTGCCACCACTTGTAACATCCTGGTGGCAGGGGGGCGTGTAGGTACCACTCCTTGCTACCCCAGCTTACTCTGTGAGGAGTCAACACCATAATCCTAGTTCACCCTCAGCTAGGATTCTCCTGTTTCGGGATTTCCTTCTCTCATTTAAGCTGCCACCATTTGTCTTCTCTATTTTGGAACTACACCCTGACATATAGTCATAGCTCCCTCTTGACAACTCCTCATATAGTCTACAGGTAGTAACGTATTACATTATTATTACATTTTAAGTGGTGTTGGTGTCAAGGCTACTAACTGCTGCCGGTGTGACAGGTGCCTACTCCTGTCCATTCCTAGCACCTCCCCTTAAGCATTCGGCTGCTGTTGCAACTCTCATTGTGGTAGGATTTGCTGGATCGGTCGTGGAAAGGTGATTGTGGAGGTGCGAATCACAATTCCTTGTGTCCATCCTACTCTATCTACTCTGTCTATTTACACTCTTATATTTACATGATTTACAATATTTACATTATTAACAAGGCCGACTTTCAGTCGGGACTACATAGTGGATTTAGTTGAAGCTACGCTAGGAACCTCCCCTTCGGGTGTGTAGAACTGGAGTCTCTCTCTCTCTTCGACTCCTGACTATAGGCAAGTATTAATCGTTCCATGTGATCTTGTTTCCCTACTATTCATTAGATACGATTACACTATCCTTCGTCAAGTTTCACTCTTAAAATGTTTCATTATGGACATATATATTGAAATGGGCGAGAAATTTAAACGGAAACTGAGGCCTAAAAGAAATACTGAGAGAGCCCGAGAAGCGCTGTCGATATAACGACACAGGAAACTCCACCTTTTTTCTACAAAGTTCATTGTCTTCAGGGATTCACGTCCAGTAATTTTGTAAACTACACGGCGTCACTTTTTTATTCTAACCCTAAAGATGGAGAGTTCAGATTCCTCCATGCAGATATCTAACAGACTACACGGCTAACATCCCATTTTCTGCCCTGAAGAAGGAGGCCCAGAAACGTTTCCAGATACATGTGAGACACCATGTTCTTCTGCTACAAACATGGAAGACAAGAAATTCCTCCGAAACTAAACTACACGAGGTCACAATTACTGTTCTATCCTGAAAAGAGGAGGTAGATATTCCTCCGAAACGCTGACACCTATGTACCAAACAGTATATCCTCAGAATCCTAGAAGACGACAGTCCTAATGAGAATCTCTCTGAGTCGCGATTCGCAGTCTATACGATCAGGGAAAGAGGGTCATACCGAACGGCTTTAGTGAAGGCCATGTCGCTCATTCGTGTTCGTTAATTTAAAATAAAGACTTAGAAATTTTTGAGGTAGCAAACNTCTGCTTTGGCTGTATAATATTCATTCCTTCTATGCTATATGCTAAATTGAGTGTAAAAGTTTGGTCCATATATAACAGTAAAATTTGATTTTTCTGTACAATTGGTGTTTACACAGGAAAATGTATGGAGTCCGAAGATACTGGTGAACCACTCTGGGACAATGTATGTATGTATGTATGTATGAAGGGGTAGGCCTACTCGGCCCTTGCACTTAGACCTCAGTGGTCCATCGTGCTTCCCGTTTTTAATTATTCCCTCAGCAACCCCACCCTTCGGATGAAGCGTAGGATTCTGGATGTGGGGGCGTCGAAATAGTCACTTGGTTCCATAAAGTATTGAACTAAGTGACGTAGTCTTAAAGACGCTAAAGCCTCACAATCACGCAGGACGTGTGTGGCTGTTTCATTTTCTATCTGACACCTATCACAAGAGGGACTATCACTTAGTCCCAGTTTGAACAGGTGTCCTTTGAGGTGACAGTGTCCTGGAAGTAGTCCTACCACCTATCATAGCTGGTTCCTATTGAGCTTCAACAGTTCTTTCGCTCTTTTATCAGAAGGTCCTCGTATGAGTCCCTTAGCTTACCTGAGTCCAGTTAAGGCTTCCCAGTATTTCTTATGTTTTATGTTAGTCCAGTCCCTAATTGCCCGTTTGGCAACTTCAAGAGAGATGGCACAGGCTGGTTCAGGTCCTATGAACGGATGTTCAACTCCAATTTTAGCTAATTGGTCCGCTGCTTCATTTCCAGCAATACCCTCATGCCCCGGCACCCATATCTGCTGTACCCTGTTATGTTTCACCAGTTCCATGGGGGTTTGATGGCAATCCCAGACCAATTTTGAATTGATCTGGTGTTTGTCAAGTGCTTTGAGTGCTGCTTGGCTGTCAGATAGAATGTAGATGTTCCTATTTCTATAGTTCCTATCTAAATTCTCCATAATACATGCTTTAATGGCATATACTTCTGACTGGAATACTGTCGTGTACCGCCCAAGGCTGAAAGTAGGTTTCCGCATCGTACCATGGCAGTACACACCAGCTCAAGTGCCTCTATGTGTCTTGGAACCATCTGTATACCAGATCAGTCCCCCTTTTCTGTCAGGCTGCAACCCGTCTTTCCATTCACTCCTTTCAGGAAATGTGACTGTGAAGGGTTTTTCATATACATGTCTCAGTATCATTTTGTCAGAACCCATCTGTAATATGGGTTCTGTTTTCATGTCCTGAGTCATGTCTGCATGGCCGAAACCATCAGATCTAGGTTTCCGTTGTCCACAGCACTGTAGACGGTAGAATGCTGCCCTGGCCTCTGCATCCAACTGCATATGCAGTGGGGGGAGTCCAAGGAGTATCTCCAGTGCAGCTGTTGGAGATGTTCGAAATGCTCCTGTAATACCTAAGCAAGCCAACCTTTGCAATTTGCCAAGTTCT
>NW_019733874.1:12363-12718 GCF_002891405.2 Cryptotermes secundus
TTTTTTTTTTGTTGGGAAAAAATAATGATGGATATAAAATTTGCCTAGGCAATGACCAACAGGTCTAGGCGACATAACGAAAAAGATTGTTGGCAGAACCCTCTGCTGAGTAGAATTAGTACTACATGTTCTCCAGCCCGTTCAGTACTCTGTCCTCTCCGGTCCTCTCTGACCTCTCTGCCCCTTTGTGTTCGGCCATGATACAATGACGACGAAGAGCACGAGCGAACAGAAATGATCACTATCCACAAGTAGAATAAAGTCTTGTTTCGTCGGTACTGAATATTAAGTTTATAACGAGAGTGTGTACGTTTTGGGTATTAATTAGGGAATCATTCGAGAGAAATTAAGTTTC
>NW_019733875.1:0-304 GCF_002891405.2 Cryptotermes secundus
CTGCTTGATAATGTTCTGCGATGAGGCACAGTTTACACGGGACGGTCAACAATAGTCACAACTTACATGTTTGCGCAGACAATAATCTCCGTGCCACGGTCAACAATAGTCACAACGTACATGTTTGGGCAGACAATAATCCCCGTGCCACGACAGAATCGAATTTTCAACACCGATTCAGTGTCAATGTCTGGTGTGGTGTTCTGTATGATCAGCTAATCGGTCCGTTCATTTTATTGCATTTTGGGCTGGATGAAGGACATTGTGTACCAGGCAAAGGTACAAACACGTGAAGCGGTGCTTG
>NW_019733875.1:3941-10617 GCF_002891405.2 Cryptotermes secundus
TATAGTTCAAATGAAGTAATCTCTTCCTTATTGAGGGAATGTCCCGGTATTTGCCTGAGGAAAACAACTATACTGACTAAAGTATTTGCGGTTTCTATCCGTCCCTCCGGCATTCTGTCGAATTCATGATTAAACAACAGTGAATTCTGTAAAGTCAAAATTGCCAAATATTGCCTCCTGTGTGCAAGCGAGCTTATCGTATCGCTACTCAGCATTTCGAGTGTCTGAGTAGAGAAGTATTTAAGTGAAACATAGGAAAGTCCGCGTAGGTAAACATTTGTCTCATACATTTTCTTATCCAAAATTGTCTAACACAAGGAGATGCTTTCACTCAGAATTTTTGGCTAAGAGGCAGGAAATGACAAAGATTAATAATAATCGAAAAACCTATTATCGCTGACTCTGACGTGAATTAGTCCACCCTATGAAGGGACAGTTGACCAGGTGGTTCTCCAAAACTCTCTAACTAAAGTTCACTTCAGTTCTAATGTCCTGAAATTTGAAACACCATTATGAAACGTTTCTGGCTTTCCCTCACTAGTCGTTGAAATTATAGGGTTGGTGTTTTAATTTTATTCTTCTGAAAACTCAAATTCTCTGTTATTTATTGGTCGGAAGAATTTTTATGTCATAGTGATTGGGGTCGCCGATCACAGTGGCCGCACAGTCTAAGGCATGAACTGTCTTAGCTCGCTCGAGTGCTGGGATCGTGGGTTCGAATCACACTCAAGGCATGGATGTTTGTATTTTTATATAGGTACAGGACTTGCGATGGGCTGATCTCCGTGCAAGGGTTCCTACCGACTGTGTAAAGAGGCCAAGAGACTGAAAAGCGGTGAAGACCTAAAAAAAAAGAATTGCAGAAGCATAAATAGGTATTTAGGTAGAGTGGGTGGGTCGGTGTTGTTTGGGGTCTGCTCAGATACTTCACCCTTTCAAATCTGTGTACACTTACCAGAAGTCACAAAGTTACTCGTACTTGTTTTTCACCTTTCCTGAACCAGTGCGTCTCTCTCGAACAGTAATTCTCTGCTCTAAAAAAGGTACATAGTTAACCGACGTAGCACACAGATTCAGGGGTCTAAGTCATTGTTTTGGAAGCAGCACAAATAGACTTAGGAAACAGTCCGGACATTAGTGACTGTGGGACAGGAACTACCACTGAAAGCGAAATAGTCTCATGTACAGATGTGCAAGCTCAGCTCAATAGTCGTGAAGTTTTTGTAGCCTATTTCTCTTTATCTTTTCGAAAAGTAAAAGGATGCCTATGAGAGAAGTTTCTATACAAGTATATCCAACAATAACATAAACATATACAGGCATGTGACACTTCGCCTGAACACCGGAATATTGCAGTGCACGGTCGTCAGTTGTTGTCCTCTCTACATAACTTGTGGTCTGAAAGCACCGCCTCTAAGCTCCTGTGTTGTGAGCCTGCTTTCAGTATGTGTTTATATGAACTATCCTCATCGTTGCTATGCAGCGGATTGATAAACACGTTTCCGCGACTAGGAATACGCACCTAACAATGCAAGAATTTATGGACACATTGTTTTCTATCAAAAGAAATTAGGCGATCAGTTCTTCCCAGAATTTGTTCTTAGTATACATTTCCTCCCTTTTGCTCCTTAACTTAATAACTTAAATTCACATCATGTGTGCACAGTTGACTTGTGCGATGTGTGCACTCAATTTTCCAGATGTCCACTACCTCCCCTTGTATGGGGATCTGCCCGAGAGCTTTGCACACGTCGTGTTGGCAGCCGTGGCGTTCGTAGGTTACTCCACAACACTTGCATTATCGCAAATTACATACTGTCCAAAGTTAGGGTAATAGGTGAATGACGAAATGGAGAGGATTCGGAAGGAGGCAGCAGTATCTGAGGTAATATTCCGGCATATGCATTGAGGGTCCTCCGAAGAATATGAGTCAGAGTGATGGCGTCGCAACTGGGACTTGAAGCCATAACTTCCGAGAATACGAGTTTCGAACTCAAGTCTCTTCGGTTACGAAGCTACAGTGCTTCCGACTTGTACTGGGACGCGCCCGGTTCGAATCTTGGCCGGGGCACTGACTATCCTCCAACTGTCCAACAAATGACAGAACTGACAAAATCTGTCAACAGCAGCATCCTTTCCTGTGTTGACAAATTCACGATTCATTAATCATGGTACCATGTGGCTCTATATAGTCTGAGTTGCTTACAGATGCGATAAGAAAACGCAAAGAAGCAATTTTTTTTGTATATCTCCGTTTGTTTGTACAATCAGTCCATTAAGGACTCTTAAGTACATCTTATGAAATACTTAATCTAAGGCTTAAATACTAAGACAGGACATGTTGGGGAGCGTAATGCTCCAGCGAGCATTCTCTAGGGATCTATTTCGAGTGTGACTTTGTTACTGTGTGTACTGCATTTACATGAAGCGCGTCGTTAGGTCAGTTGGCTTATGCCTTTTCAGTCTTCTGGGCTCGTCTGCGTTGTTTAATAATGTGGTTGCCAGTTCATTTTGGTGTGCTGTTATCTTGTATTTATATTTACGGCTGATGTTTGTTGTTTTTTTCCATACTGTGGATATGCCTCGATCGGCATGTAGCAGTCTGTTTGGGACGTACCACGGTGCATTGCCTATAGCGCGAAGTCCAGGTGAAGGCCTAAGTATCTGATAAATTCCTCTTGTGATATGTATGTTCTGTATAACAGTAGCGGAGGGCAGGTTCCATGCCTCAAAGCGAAGGTGATGTACGCGGATTTAGTTTCGTTGGTCTTAATTCTTCATTATTGTAGCCATTCTTTGAATTGGTCTAGAAGTGTTTGCAGTATGCGGGATGCTTCAGTAGGGTTTTCATGAGACGCTAGTATTGTTATGTCATCGGCATAGGTGGCAAGCAGTGTTTGTCTGGATTCTGGCAAGTCAGCCGTATATATGGAGTATAGCATAGGCCCAAGGATACTTCCCTGCGGAACTCCGGATAAGACAGGGTATAATTCGGTATAAACTTCGCTGTATTTAACTAAAAAAGTTCTGTCGGTAAGGTAGGACTTTAGTAGGGAATACATTGGATGTGGAAGAGCGCACCTAAGTTTGTATAATAAGCCTCTGTGCCAGACTTTATCGAAGGCTTGGCTTATATCAACACAGACAGCTGAGCAGTAGCGCCTGTTTTCAAAATCGCTATGAATTTGGTTTACTAATCGATGTATTTGTTCGATCGTTCGTGAACTTCTCTGAAGCCAAATTGATGTGTAGGTATGAGCTGATGATCGTCGGTTTCAGGCACTAACCGTTTGAGCAGAATTTTTTCCAGAACTTTGGAGAGAATCGGCAGGAGACTGATGGGTCTATACGACGCAACATCATTTGGATTTTTTCCTGCTTTCAAAATCATGACTATCTGCGCGACTTTCCATTGACAGGGGAAGAATTCGAGTCGTAAATTTGCATTGAAGGTGTGTGTTAGTACTCTGAATCCTTTGTCGGACAGTTCTTTAGTATTTGGCCAGTGATGAGGTCATATGCCCGTGCCTTTTTTGAACTAATGCCATGGAGTATTATAGTTTCTACCTCTCTTTGAGTGGTTTTATTTATTGGGAAGGCCATCTGAAACGGATTCTCAAGCCGTTTGTTAATTTCCTCTTCAGCTGCTTGTAGTCGGGATGGGTTAGTTTGGAAGACTGTGCGTAGTTGTTTGGCAAAAGTCGTAGCCTTTTGCAGGTCAGTTCTATCCCAGGTGTTGTCTCATTTCCTTATTGGTGGTATATGCAGTTTAGGTTGTTTTATTTTATGGGTGGCCTTCCACAACGAGTAATTCGTGGCTTCGGTTGGGGTTAGTCCTCTGAGGTATTCTTGTATTGAGTCATTTTTTTTTAATTTTTAACTTTTAAGTTCTTTTGCAAGTCTGTTGTACTTTTGTCTATCAGCTGGACTCCTTGTTAGTTGCCATTTTTTTCTAGCTTTCCTTTTTTCGCAGAGTTTTTCTTTCAATTATATGGGGAATTTTTCTATGATGTGTGTGTTATCTCTATCTGCTGTTGCTTGCCTCGCTGCTTCTTGTATGGTTTTCGTTACAGTTTCCATGGCTTCTTCTATATCTAGGTTGGTTTTTAGTGGCATTTCTAGAGTGATGAGCTCATCTAGTTTTTCTCTAAATGTATTCCAGCTCGTCTTGCTGCTAGTGAGCGATGGTTTCTTTGGTTTTCCTCTTACAGAGGTTAGGATGGTCACTAGTATTGGCGTATGGTCCGAGGTAAGCTCCAAACATGATTCAACGTGGATATTTTTTTAGTTGATTCCTTTTCTGATGCAGAAGTCAATTAGGTCTGGTATTTCCTTAGGATCAGGCGGCCGGTACGTAGGTTGCCTTTTTGTTATACAAATTAAGTTACTGTTTTTAATAGATTTTTGTAGTCTCCGCCTAGTAGGAATCGATGACCTAATCCCTTCAAGAAGTTGGTGCAGTCAACGCCTTTATTATTATATCTGGGCGGGCAATATATAGCTGCCCTTGTCAATTCTCCTGTGCTGTCTTCTGTGGTGACACTGGTGGCTTGTATATTGTTGAGATTGTATTTAGCTCATTCATAATGTTTGATTGTTTGTTTTATAATTATTGCCGGGCCTCCATGAGCTGTGTTTTCGGGGCGATTTGTGCTATATACATTGTATTTTGGTAGCTTTATGTAGCTTCTATCAGTGAAGTGAGTTTCTGAGATTAGGAGTATGTCTTAAGTCGAAGTTTTGTATGAATGTCTGTATTTCTTGTGCACGTTGGCACAAGCCGTTGGTGTTCCATTCTACGATTTTTAGTAGAGGAGCCATTATTTAGTTGTATTGATGAGCATCGACATAAGATTTATGAGGGTACCCATCTGATTCATTAGCGTCTTCATCATTTGACGGAGTTCAGCTAGATCATTAGAAGGTTGTACCATGACATAGGAGATGGTTTGACTTTCTTGAGTTGCAGTGGTGTTCGGTAGTCGCTGTGTTGCTTGGGAATATGTTATTCCTGCCTGAAGTGGTCTGATTTGTATTATTCGTTCTCGTAATATTGGGTAGATTTTTTGTTGCAATTGTTTGTGTACTAAGCAACCTCTGTAGTTGGCTGGTTGGTGATCAGTGCAGTTTACGCGTCTGACATTGGAATCTTTTGTTTTTCTTGGGCGTTCTTCTGTTAGATGTTCTGCTGCACATTTGACACNTGTTCCATTCTACGATTTTTAGTAGAGGAGCCATTATTTAGTTGTATTGATGAGCATCGACATAAGATTTATGAGGGTACCCATCNTGGGGGGCTTTGAATTGTACTTTTGTGTTTAAAAGTAAATATAGCTTGTATATTTCTTTATATTTGTTTGGTTTTAAGTCTATGAAATACAACGGTAATTCTATTTTTGTGTCGCGTTGTGTGATGTTCCAGAAGTTTGTTACTTCATGTCGTTTTTCTTGGAGACTTAGCTTTATTTAATTTAACTCAGTTATTGGGAAGGGCATGTAGCACGAATGGGGGAGAAGAGGANTTGGTGATCAGTGCAGTTTACGCGTCTGACATTGGAATCTTTTGTTTTTCTTGGGCGTTCTTCTGTTAGATGTTCTGCTGCACATTTGACACATCTGGGGTTGTGTCAGCAAAAGTTTTTTTGTATGTCCAAATCTTTGACAACGTTTGCACTGGGGAATTTCTCATTTGACGTGGGGGGCTTTGAATTGTACTTTTGTGTTTAAAAGTAAATATAGCTTGTATATTTCTTTATATTTGTTTGGTTTTAAGTCTATGAAATACAACGGTAATTCTATTTTTGTGTCGCGTTGTGTGATGTTCCAGAAGTTTGTTACTTCATGTCGTTTTTCTTGGAGACTTAGCTTTATTTAATTTAACTCAGTTATTGGGAAGGGCATGTAGCACGAATGGGGGAGAAGAGGAATGCTTATAGAATATTGGTGGGAAAGCCAGAAGTAATATGTGGAAAAGAACAGGTAGCAGGCCTGTAGGCTATTTGGGAGGAATAACCTTAAGTTGGGAGCACTGTTACATGTACACCAATTGCTAGCAACGAGATGCTAACTAGTTACAGCGAAGTCAAGATTCTTGGTAAGCAGTTCATTGCAATGTTACGCAACAATAGAGGAGGCCGTGTTTTCTGTAGATTCGGTCGACGCGCCAATAGACTGGTTGGATAGCGATCACGTGATATGTGTTTACTGTAGGTCTGTATCTGTGCTGAAGTTTTATACGGGAGAGTGAAGTTCGTTTGCAGTTAGTTGTAGCTGAGAGACTGAGCCAAGGACACGAAGCCGTTATGGAAAGGAGTTTTGAGGATTCAGCTGTGAAATATTAATAGATGTTGAAGACATTTTGCATACTGTAGTACTGTGATATCTGGAGAGTGATATTGCTAGTTCCTGTGTTTAACTGCGTTACGAGGAGAGGACTATTGTATGTGTGTAACAGTGAATTATAAAGTGTAAATCAGCGAAAGCACTCTACTAATTTTAAGTAAGATAATTTGTAACCGAAGTGCCAAGGATTCCAGTCCAACTAGAACCCGTTATTTTCGTCACGCGTACTACCCTACACGTGATAATAAATATATAGGTTAAAATCTGTCTTTCAACAAGGCCATGACAGCAACATTAAAACTAATTATCTACTCATAATCCGTTATTGCTTTCT
>NW_019733875.1:11011-11312 GCF_002891405.2 Cryptotermes secundus
GTATGAAACGAGAAATCGAGGATTACGTAAAATGTTGTGAAATTTGTCAGAAAAAACGATTGGGGAAACTTGGTTCCGTGGATTAACGTGGTTAAACAGATTTAAGTTAGGATTTTTATTTGAATAAATGTTCTTTGTACATTAAATTTGAAAATATATTGAAACATTATACTAAAAAATAATTTATTGAAATTACCCAAAACGTTCAGTTTGTAGTTACGTCGGCGAGTGGGTTGAGGAGCTTGCTGATTGGTTTTGCTCAAGGTAGGTCTATGATAGCTAAAGTAGGAAACGTAGTTCA
>NW_019733876.1:0-9164 GCF_002891405.2 Cryptotermes secundus
TAGTTCTTGTTCCCACACTGTATAGGTGTTATCCTGTGTAGTCTTGCTGTGTGCGTGCCGCTGTTATTCTTTACTACTTTACTATGCTGCAGCATTATAGACATAGGGCATGTACCCTGAGAAAATTTTAATTTCAAAATTTGAAAAAGAAAAAGAACAGAAATCTTATAGACATTTAAACTTGAATTAAAGTTTTAAAGAAGTGCTAAATTTATGAATCAAATTAACACGTGTAGGTTAACAAAGATTTTATACAATTAGAAAGACTGGTGATTTTAAATTTTAACAGGCAGTGTAACAGCTACGTAAGAATACACACCGGATGATGGCCATTTAGGGCCGAAACATGTAGTGTGGAGGAGGGAAAGAAGAAAGAACTACAATTAAATTGTTACACTTAAGACGGTGTTTGTCTCATATATAATGTTAATGGGGAGCTAATGAAAGGCGTGCTGATTTTCAAAGCTGAATTTCATCGTACCCACTACATTTTTTTGGTTTTAAATACTTAATTATATTTTCATTTTCTTTAGTAGAGGTATGGTTCACTTTAATTTTTGGAAAGGGAATCGTGAAAGCTCGAGACGGATAATTTGACTATTTGCCAGCATCTGACTCTACAATGTGGCCAACGTTTGCATCATTGCTATTGTTCTTGTCAGCTATTGTTCAAAAATTATTATTAAAACATCTGTACTTACATCATGATTATCAGTTAACTTCCCATTAATGTTTAAAAACTGTATACCTGCATTATTAATTTTTCTACCTGTGTCTGAATTTATAACAAAGAAAACAGGAAAGAGGGAATAAGGCCAAGTACCTGGAATGCGGAAAGTAATAAAGGTCAATTTTGTGAACAATTAGGTTTGGACTCCCACGCTCTTCAGACATGGAAATACCAATAAGGCGATGCAGCCAGAATGGATATCTCAATAATCAGATGAGCGAAGCGCACCTGATTGCACCGAAGGCAGAATACACTGCAGAATGTGTAGGAGGAGAAGGAAGAAGGACAGAAAATTTAACCGACCAGCCAAGAAATACAGGAAGACCGCAGAAAAAAAAAACAAACTTGAAAGCAGAGGCCACGAATGCCAGGCTGTACGTCCGTCAGCTTAGCCCAGCTGCCATAATGAAGAACAGAATAATGTTCATCTTGGGACATGGGAGAAAACGGTCTGTCACTTGCGAAGAATTTGCCATGAAGGCCCACGTGGGCCTCATCAGTCATCTGATGAGATGATCTCAGAGTTCTTCTCAAAGTTAATTCTAAGAGGATTCGCAGCTTCCTTGTTTTCTATAGAGGTCTCTGCTTCTCAACTCTGATCCCTAAAAGCACCACACGGGATACCTCGTTGAAAACACCGAAATTTTCAACCACAGGGCTGCCTACACATAGTATAACGTACCCTGCTCCAAGGACTGGTAGGACCCTACTTCACACAGTTTTCACATGCTCCAATATTACAATTTTTTATGTTCCACAAGTTTTCAAGTCCCAAATATTTTCGACAATTTCCTAACAATTACATTCTTCGAAAGAAATCAATTTTGAACACATGGGAAATATTCAATTCTCCAAACGTTAATATTTTTTCCATAAATAACCTGGTTCCTTTCTGCTTCAGCAATTTCTGAATTGTGTTCAATTCCCTGCAGTCTCGCAACAAATCCACACGTATTGTTACTCTGCACTCCGGCACATCACTGGGACTCCGCCACAACATTCACCTGCGGTTGCTCGGGTATGTCTCCTGTACGTAATGTATTTTGGGTTAAAGCTATTCAAAATTATTCACTGTTGGACACATCTATAGACCGTTTCACACACGAACGAGAATCGCATATTGTCGTCTTTACTGTATGGTGTTGTCACTTTCTTCCTTTCGATCAATCCCCAAATATATTTGCATCGTGATCACAGTCACTAGAACATACGACTGTAGACTTCGTATTTATATATCTAACGAAAAAACGAGGTCTGTGGAAGTATCGAATCCCTTCTAAACCAGAAACATATTACATATTGGAAATTATGAACACACTTTGCTATTTCGCTTAATTAAACACACTGCATTCGTACAATTCTCTATTTAAAATAAAATAATATACCATGATCAGATTTATCTTCAACGTAAGCATATCCTTCCCTACACTCGTATATACTGTCTATATATCCAAATTTAAATCGAATTGTCGAAATGGTTTCAAATTTGCCTCCGTTTTTATTTTAAGTCGCCCATCTTGAGGGTTCATTTCCACAAATATCACCATCCGGAACTATTAAGCTTGCAGAAAAAAAAACATAATATATATCCTAAAAATAAATCTCACGGAATTTTGTTTATGCTAGTGCTTCGGCCACATATGGGCCCACTACAAGCAGACACCAAGATATCTCTTGTGTGGGGATGGTCATCGTCACCAACATACTCCTCATCCCAGCACCTACAGAAGATGTAGTTGTGCCGCATAGGGGCAGAAATGGACGCAAGAGCATCCCGGGCCTCTGATACAAACGCAGCGCTGTGCAGCGTCAAAGCTCATCACCTCAGGGAAGACGTATACGTCGCGGTGGCAGCAACTCCTGCTGCACCAGCCGCCAACTCCGAAACCTCAGCACCCTTGGACCAACAGTACTTCAAATAGGAAGGAAACTCTGTGGCTTTAGTCCGCAAGCGAACTATACAGACCGAACGACCGCCGCTTGTCGGCGAAGTTTTAGTGCCAACTTTTGCGGACAGAGGGTGTCGCGTGGTCAGCGCAACGAATCCCCATGGCCGTTAATTTCGGTTTTCTAGACCGGAACAGCTATTTCCTTGAAACAACTCCTCAGTTACCATGACGAGGCTGAATGGATCCCGTTCCAGACCCACTACTTCTCAGAAAAAATACTGTAGCTCCAGGAATCGAACCCGGATCTCTGGATCTGTAGCCAGGAACTCTGGCCATTAGATCACAAAGGCGGTCTTCAAATAGGAAGTACAGTCACAAATTCACAACCCAACAACATGCAGAGTTGTATATAAATTGGTAACAATGAAGGGGGGAAATTATGTATATGCAATCAAGCTGAGAAATTGTACTGGATGGTAGGAAAGTAAATTCATGAGGCAATGAAACAAATTGTTATGATGGAGATAATTTGCCATCGTTCAAGCTTTGCTTGGAAAGACAGAACTACCCTACAATAAGCCACAGGAATATGTTCATGAAAATTCAAGAAGAATGAAGAGATAATGGAATGGATGCCAATTTTGTTGAAAAGAACCATTTAATATCACACGTGANTTAGATCACAAAGCGGTCTTCAAATAGGAAGTACAGTCACAAATTCACAACCCAACAACATGCAGAGTTGTATATAAATTGGTAACAATGAAGGGGGGAAATTATGTATATGCAATCAAGCTGAGAAATTGTACTGGATGGTAGGAAAGTAAATTCATGAGGCAATGAAACAAATTGTTATGATGGAGATAATTTGCCATCGTTCAAGCTTTGCTTGGAAAGACAGAACTACCCTACAATAAGCCACAGGAATATGTTCATGAAAATTCAAGAAGAATGAAGAGATAATGGAATGGATGCCAATTTTGTTGAAAAGAACCATTTAATATCACACGTGACCTCTTAACTTCCGGGAAATGATGCTGGATCCCAGCTAGTCACGAGAGGTACTTGGGAGAGACTGAGCTTTTCATGAACTCATGATCAAACTATGTTAAGAACTGTGTGTATATCAGTAACAATATAAGGGTTACAGTATACGGTTACTATAAAAATATAACAGGCGCAAACTGAAAGCATAATAAGCATTTAAGCTTTAATAATTTAACTTTACATATCGCTCTTTTCTAAATACAATGTGGGAATATACAATTCCTTGTAAAAATTAGTGGAACACCAATTGTCAGACACGAACCTTGAGTATTCAGGATAGAATAATTTGTGTAAAAATACTTTTAATTTTTATTATTAATATGTGCAATATTTCCATAGTCTCTTCAATTTTGATTTTTTTCCAAAATACCAGGGGGTGGGCAGATGCCTGGTTTGGCCCTTCCTTCATGCGCCCATGACCCTCACCGCGACCCTTCTAATACTATCGGTGACTGGTTGGGTCACGTAAAGTAAGCAGGACCTATTGTGAGTAGTAACATGGTGGATTCGAATCAATACACTGAACCGTCCGAAACACTAGACTGTCCGGCAGTCTAATCCTCGATTGTTCTCCAGTCGGCTGTGAACTGCCGTACCTGGCTGTTGTAATGGGGACAGGAAGCAGTCACAACCAGGTGGTAATAGAGACATTGCCCGATCCTGTCACTGGAGACTTTGATTCTACTGATGTGGTCATCACGAAGGAAGTACGTCGGCCAGTGCGACAAGCAACCATCGAGAAAATTGTTACAGAGACGGGAGCTGAAGTGGGGAAGGTGCGTCAAGATCCCGATGGTTTGCTTGATGCCACTAGTCTCCACAACGACGATGAACTCAAAGATATTCAGGACCTTGAACAGACTTTTGATTCCCTTGGTATTCCTTTAAGTAATAATCGTAACAGTGATGAAGTTAATCATAAAATTCCCAACGAACATTTACATGAACGTGATATCGCTCCTCTCAAGACGAAATGGAGTGATGTTAAAGCTGGTGTTCCGACTTCCCAAAATTCGTCTGAAAGAAACAAACATAGGGGTACTGCAGTCTCGGGTGTGACAGATGGTGGGGGTGTTATTACGAGTAGATCTTCTTCTGGGCCCCAAGCACGTCTCGATATTCCAACAACAGCATTATTAGATAAAAATAACGATAACAACAACAACACAAAATCAGCGCCTACGAAGTTCACATGGAACTTGGCAGAACCCACAAAATCATCTGACGAGTGGATTTACCAGAGGGTAAGAACATTTTTATTATTTGGATATAAAGGAATAAAAATCTGTTGATTTTAAAACATGTTATATAACGTGTGAGACTTAAAACCCGGTGTGCAATAAAACTGGAGGTGATGGTTATTTCCCGATATTTTAGACAGTGATCATTAACGCTGCATATTAATGAATACTTTACCGGGAGCGCAGAATACTAGAAATTGTTAATCCAACTGCTTGAGCATATGAAAGTCCAAGTTTTCTTAATAAATAATTTTCTAAAACATGAGTAGAAGAGTGAGCATAATTGCACACGGAAAGAGTTAATTTGTTGATAATGCGATAACGACTGAGAATACAGAAATGTATAATAAACATGGGTTGAAGAAGAATTTCCAATAAACGGTGCGAAAGTTATCATACAAGTTTAGATCAGTTGTTGTGCGTTCAGAAATATTATATATCATCTATATACCTATAACTTACATCTAATTTTGGGAAATATTATTTTGGGTTTTACTTTACATTCTGTTATGTCTAATGAATGAAACTGCCAAATACATTGAGGGGATATACGATATCACCATTTTGTACTCTCATGTTAAGCCTAAGAGTTCTTAATTTTACAGGTACTAGATTTGCATTCGTAAGTCGCTTGTGTATGATGTAAAAATTGAAAAACGTCATCTGTAGACTATATTGAATGTTTAATGCCAAAATGCAAACAAACACACACACTTTGACGGCATTCTTTAAATAATTTTTCAGATTTAGGTATACCTAAAATACAGGGGTTGGACAAAATAATGTAAATGCTACATATACTGCACATATTTCCTTTTTAATATGGGTTTGGACAAACTTTTGCCTCCAATACAGCCGCAGTCCTTCCTGAAATGGACTCGTACAAGTTTTGCATAGCCTCTAGCGGAATTTTCTGCCATTCTACTTGAAGAATATATTCAAGTCTCTTCAGAAGTGTTGAACGTGGGAATCTGCTCCTTACTTTAGTCTCCAAAACTGACCACAGAGATGTTCTATGATATTCAAATCTGGTGACTGTTCTGGCCAGGGAAGATGTTGAAGTTCACCTTCATGCTCTCCAAACCATGACTGAATAATTCCAGATGTGTGAATGGGGTGCAATGTAGTATTGAAAAACTGCATCGTTGTTCGGAAATAACGTCTGGATCATGAGATGTACCTGATTATCCAGTATGTCCATGTACCTACTCCCTTACAATAATTCGGTCATGAAGTGTAACAATGGGAGCAACAGAATACTGTACCACGATATTGCTGACCAAACTATCGTAGAATCTCCACCGTGTTTCGCTGTTGGACCCAGGCACTCCGGATTGTAGGCTTCCTTGGATGTACTTTAAAGGTAAACTCTTTCTGATGTAGGGAACACCGTGAGGGACGACGCACCTGACCATATCACGCGTGTGTTTCCGGTTGTCTAATGTTCAGGTTTTATGATCGTGACACCATCCTTTACGAATCGGAGCATTAATTTTAATAATCAGCCGTTCAGCAATTGCAGGCCTACCGCTGATGCTGGATTTCTCACGTAGGACAGTTTGTTTGGAAATATGGTCTACAATATGAATATTCAGTTCTTGTGTCCTGTCACCTGTGCTGCAGTAGTTGTGTAAATTCCCGAACAATCCTTCTCAGCGTACGACGAACTCCTTTTGTCAATGTTGATTTTCGTCCACTGTTCCTCTTCGCTGATGCTATTGTCTTCCCATGATTCGTAGATGCCAATATAACCTTAGGAACTCTAGCTCTCCATAAACGTAATAATGTGACAGATTTTGTCACAGATGCTCGAGTTAAATGGGCATCAACGATCTGTACTTTTACAAAATCGGAAAAGTCTCTCATTTTCAGATTTTTTCTCACGGACTGTCTTTCAGCACAATCACATATGTACTGACACGAACACTATAGACTGCAAATAAACAGAAGAAGAACATTCAATGTTTCCAACTGAAGTTCTTTCGATGTAGCCAACACAAACAGATTCTATTTCTCAATTTCTGTGTTTTCATTATTTTGTCCACCTCCAGTATATATTTTAACAAGAAGTTATGGGAAGAGCTATATATGACACGGGTCGCACAGAGTGATTCGCCATAATGTTATTGCTGATTGTAGGAAATTACGAAGGACAAGTTTGGGTCGCGGATAATGGCGTAAAGCTCATACGAAATTTCATCAAAATCCGTCCACCGATTCCCGACTTGTAGCATGCGGAGGAAGAGACATAAGAACAGGCAAACAGACAAACATGGCCATACTTTACACTGTTCTTCAAGCACAATGTGCAAATAACACATAAAAGTAAGACCCAGGAAGATATAGTCTGTAAGTGACCCGAACAGAAAACATGGCCTGACGTTAGATGTTAAGGGATTCTTTGTGTTTGAGTCTCGTGCTGCATATGGCACAGCCTTTGAGCGAATTTTGAATTCATGACGTATCATGAGGAGTTTAAATGCTGTACACGCATATCCTCTTCATAATTTAACACGCTACTCGAAGGCCCGTGAGGGCCTACGGAGGATCAATAGATAAGAATCGATCTCCTTACAATGCCATTTGTTAAAAATATCTTCTCTTTAATAATGTAATAACACACGACTTGGTGTAACTGAATTGCCGTCACGCCAGAGTGGCTTAACGTCAAGATGGATGCGTAGAGGAACTTGTACAATGCCACGCAGTGTTACCATAGCCTATTATTACAAATTGTCCTGGTTAACAAATTTTAAACATGCTGAATGTTGCGAATTGTTTCCTAATTTACTTACAGAAACTCTCTTATCTTCATACGTTATACTGTATCAACTGGGAAGTTAAATTTGAATTAGGGAAGCGGGCAACTATCAAGCTGTAGCCGTGTATTTTGGAAGTGCTCGGTTCGAATTTCGGCAGGGGTTAAGGCTAACTTGACCGAGGTTTTTGTGTTTTTTTACAACCCCTTCGCTTCCTTCCAAAACCCTTCCAGTTCTTCATTCACCAGTCATCCCACCATTCGGCGTTATAGATCCTGTAGTCTAGATACCGGCAGCTTTGTTAAATGACCGTAAAAGACAGGAAGAATGGGGAATGTAATGAACTGGCCTAGCTTAATTACTCTGCCGGTAGAAAAAAGTTTGGTGGAAGCGATATGTAAGGTTCGGGGTATGTATCAGTCATGATATATATTTAAAGTTATATAAAATGTTTATAGGATAACACGTCCGGGCCAACCAAGAGCAAATGAGAAGGATCTGACGAATGCAGTTCCGTTTTGGACACAGAAATTCCCCATATTCAGATTAATGCTCCTGCGGTAAAGAAGAGTACCGTGATACGAGACTGTCCCGTCTCAGAATCTAGTACTGACATAACAGATATCCCAAAGTCATTACAGCGAAACACATTTCGGTTATTGAACTGAATACCACTTCTGAGCTACGATATAAACAACGTTTTATAACTGCAACTGCCTCTAGAGGCGTGAGGTTTGGAAAGAACCGCGAGCACACCAACAGGCGAATGGATTTGAGGTTCTCGTAGCTGCGACTATGAAAAATATTAATATCTGGGATACGGCACTGTGTAGTCTGGTTTAATATTGCCGACGTTTCAGAAGAGTGTACTGCCTGCATCTCCAGGCAGTAATCCAAATAAACAACCACCACCAAGCAGAATAAGGTAGGCCGCACACCGGCATGCGTCAAGACATGTAACAGTCAAGACACGATGTCTGCGACGTGACTCAAAGAAAGGAGTACAGTTGAAACGAATGAGATTATGAAAATCGCCGCACAACGGTCTGAGTCATGATGCTGACGTCAGCTTCATGCTGACGAATCACTAATGAAGAAAGACTGCGTCTTTTGTCTCAAGTCTTGATGCTTGTCTTGACGCAGTTGGTGTGCGGCCGCCCTAAGCCTCGCTTGTAAAAGCTTGGTTCAGATACAAGCCTGTGAAGGAGCTCACAGAGAACCAATAGGAGCACGGAGTAAGAAAACTATTGTCGTCTATCGATCTAGACGGCATTACACCCCAGAAGATGGTATTCTTCTTGAGAGAAAACTTGTCGGGGAAATATACTCTTATTAACCTGTGTGCCAAGATATAAAGCAAAAAAAAATATATATATATATATATCCCTGTAACAGGACGTGAAGGCCCATAGGGTTGTGGGACATCGAGGCTGCCACATTTTCCCTAGACAGTCGGCTCACAGATGGCGGTGAGTTTGCCAGCCTTACGCTCCGACCG
>NW_019733876.1:9187-16181 GCF_002891405.2 Cryptotermes secundus
GTACTCATTTCTGTTAGAGGCTGAGTCGACCCTAGGGCCATAGTGCTGCTGAAAGGATTATGTCAATTGGGAAAAAAAAAAACACCTTATCGAGATTCTAACCCGCGACCTTGAGGCTTGTAGCACAGTGCCTCAACCAACTATGCTATCGCGTGCCCCCATGTACTAAGATAAGCATACTAAAATACGTACCTTATGTTTTCCCAGTGTATAGCGACTGGCTAGGATACCGAGGAATTAGGGTTCTATTACCGGCGGGCTCATAAGGTTTTCTCTTACGCATAGCGATAAGACCGCCTCTGGGGCTCACCCAGCCTCCTATCCTATGGGTACGGCAGACAATTGCCCCTGGGGTAAAGCGGTAGGTGGTGAAGCTGACCCCCCATAGCTATAGGTATATGTAGTTCCGAGGTTCAGAATAGTGGAGTTATAATTCTACTCCCCCAAACAACTTTATGGCCCGGTGCTTATTTGATCAGACAATGGGAAAACTTCATCGACAGCATGGGAGAGCATTTGGTCAGCTTTACACTATTACAAAATAATGCGCCTGGCTAAAGGAGTAAAGCGGATTACTTCTTTATAATAGAAAACGCTCAGTTCCTCCCACATCTTTAATTCGCCGTCTTTATTCACTGTATCTCGATCCATAGCACATTAATTAATGTATGGAGATCGTTGATACAGCAGTTTCATATAAATTCAATTCAATTCTTTATTATTTATGTGCCGAGTCAACAGCCGCAAGGCCACTTACAGACAGAGCACAGTGCAGATAAAAGTAATTAAATTATAGACAAACACATTATAAAGTCAAAGAGAAATTACATGCAAGCACTGGGGAAAACACAATAACGCAGAAAAGTAAACAAACAAACAAATGATAATAATAGCAATAATAATAATTTCATTCATATAAATCTAAGTGTTATTAAGAAGTGAGAAATGAAAAATATAAACATTTAATTAAGAAATGAAAAGTATAGATTTTCAGAGGATAATAATAATATTTCTGTTTATTGTTTTATTGTACATGCAAATAATAATACTAACAATTATACTATATTTAAAAATCGTTTGGGGAGAAAATTCCTGGCTCCGAATACGTCAACATCCCTGCAGACAACATTAGCAGCTGCTGCACATCTAGCAGAGGGACTTAATAAAATGAGAGTATTAACTTTACTATTTCCATCACTACGATGAAACTAATATTGTCCTTTTATTATAGTATAAAATTCATATACAGTTGTAGTGTGGACGGATCTCCATAACTTGATTCTATATACACAGCAGGATACAAAGAATCGAGAGCATAATAATACTGCAGTCAATACAGCGCTGCAAGGGGAAGCGAGAAATGCATAAGAAACTTTGTTTGAAAACCCTCAAAGTAAGAGACTGTTTTTGAGACTTTGGTATAGGCGGGAGGATAATAAACATGGGCCCTAGAGAACGCGTCAATGGGCGTGCACTGGATTAATCTGATTAGATAGGAGTCCAGTGGCGTGCTTTAGTGTGCACGGTAATGGGTCTTCGGGTTCCTTTAAAGTATGGAATTCTTCATCACGTCGAGTAAATATTGATTTTTCTATGAAGACCGTTCACCTTGAAGTTAGCTGATAGAGCTGAAAAGAATTATTAATTTAATCAAGTAGTTTCTTGGCGCATGAAGACTTGAAACGTAAAACATTTTAAACTCAATCAAAGCACAAGGCATTCAGGTTATTGATTTTCTGTTTTGCTATTACTAGCATACACATCAAGACCAGATATAGCAATTTTCTGACCTTGGTCAGAAATTAATGATTTGAAGGTACATACTTCGTATTCCTTGTGGAATCAATAGAAGTGTACAGCTGCATTTCTTTGTAGCACTTCACATATTTGATTCTGATAATCGTGGGAATTCTCGTTCCAATTCTGCAGTAGTGAAAAGGTCAATAGCGCAAGAATTCAAAATCATCTATGGTTAATAAAGGTTAAATCTTTTATCGCATAATAATTATTCTTATGTTTGAATATAAAACAGTACTTAATAAAATGTGAGGTCAAATTTGAATAGTAAGAAAAATGATATACTCGTACATAAATTGCAACCGACACCATAATAATTATTACATAATTTCCATTAACCATGATGATAATAATAATAGCAGTAAATGTAATATTAATAGCCATAATAATAATAATAATAATAATAATAATAATAATAATANTCACTGGGGGACATAATATTGAAACTCTGGGCCTCCAGGTTGAGGATTGGACGCAAGGCTGACGATCTTGATTAGTAAAAAAAGTTATCAAACGCGGTAGAATATTTTAAGGAGGGCTATAAATAAAAAAATGGGCTGTTTTGGGAATGATGGTGATGCCGACGATGATGATGATCATAATAATAATAATAATAATAATAATAATGACTAATGAAAGGAAAATGTTACAATGCATTTTAGAGAACTAGGTTGTGCAGGTATCTAGTGGATGAAATTGGCTTAGGATAGGATCCAACCTATACGAGTAATTCAACTTCAAGTTCAAAGTAGCGGGGAATTTATCAATGAGCACAACATTTGGCAGTTTTTCACAAAAAGCCTTGAGCCATGGGGTTTTAAGGATGTTACTTAATGTTGCCTTCATTATCGAGACTGTAAAGCGTTGGATGATAGCATGATGAATGAATGACAAATTGGGAAGGATTTAGAAGGAAGCAGTCTTAGCATAATCGAGGTTCTATCCTGGCACATGTCTGGAAGAACTGAAGAACACTACGAAAAACCTCGGTCGGGATAGCCGGCGTTCCAGCCCAGATTTGAGCCGAGCACCTCTCAAACACAAGTCTAGAGCGTTACTTCCGGACTGGCCTGTTCGATTTGAACCATGAATTAATAATCATGATTGTAACAGTAACAATAACGAAGGAGAACCGCAAAAGCTGAACTTTGTAAAATTTGAAGCGGACTATTTATCACACTACAACTGTCATCAACAAATGTTGCTGGAAGTAAACAGCATAAACTTTATGTGTACTCCGGGTTCGTTGCAGTTAAATTTCGGTAAAAGAGAAATAATGTAATAAGGTAAATATAGGTTCATGCACATTCCTATCGGGAATTTCCCACTGCCGCTGATGGAGAGAGGGTCATATATTCATATGCTTGGACTTGATATACAAAGTAGGGTAGAGTACTTTTCCACACTTTGGATCCCGAGGAACATATGAGAGAAGGAATTAAAACGAATCTCAAAGAAACAGAACGTCAGGGTGTGGACTGTATACTGTCGTGTCAGGTAGGTTTCAGTGGCGAGGTTCTTGTGAGTATGATAAAAGATAAAAGTTGTCCCTGTGCTTAACTAATTAAGCACTACGTCATGAAGGTGTACGGGGCAGTAGACGTATAGCTCCACATTTTGACCTCGGCACTAGTTGGAGGTGAGTGATCAGTTTCACGCCCCTGCCACTTTACCCCAGGGGAAAGTCCCCGGTACCCATTGGATATGAGGCTGGGTGTGCCCCGGAGTCGGTCGGGATAAGGAGAAGAGAAAATTCTTGACCCTACTGCGACTCGAAATCTGATCCCTCGGTCCTCCAGCCCGTAGCCAGTCGCCATAGCGACTACGCTATCCCGGCTCCTTTTTGAATATGATAGGGGTCGGTTATATTTGCAGAGACTTATTGCCATGCTTGTAGACAGAGTGCTATGTAATCACATTTTTTCAAGTGTTACTTCTACATATTTCGACCTTATAAGTTGATCGTCAGGTAGATACTTTTACGTAACTGCTGCACTGCACTGCTTTTTATAAAATATAGTTGTTAAAATGTGGATTCCTTTAAAATCTATGAGAAAATTCCAAAACGGCCTGATGCTTGCATAAATAAATTACAATTAAAAGCAGAAGATTCGCTATGATTGATTTATCACTTAAGTATTAATTTGCAAATTTATACATTGGTTTAATCAAAACAACAAATATTCTAACTTAGAGACGTGTTTATGTAGGACCTATAACAAGTAATAGTGTTTGCAAGAAATATGGTAATATATGATTGTAAATGTATGCTATTTTCTAAACAAAAAACAGGAACAAGAATATAGAGCGAATAAATAAATAAGTCAGAAATATAAGTAAACAAAACTGATAAAATCCCTTTAACAATGAAGCACATATTTTCCTCAGTATCTCCAGGAAGATTTTGCGTTAGCATCTTAAAATAGTCCACAAATTCTTCCTTTCAAGTCCTTTTCAGTTCACCACTCATAATCAATCTAATGCTTGACTCTTTATAGCCTATGAAGTTGAAAAATCTTCCTGAACACCCCCCCATATAGTTGGTTTCTATTCTATGACTGTTCAATCCAAGTGTTATTTAGACAATACAGTTAGCCTATTTTAAGTATTTAATTCAGGGGAAAAAAAAAACTTAAAATGCAATGATGTACTTTCTATATGAAACGACCATTATACTCTTCAAACTTTCTAAGAAAACATTATATGGCCACTTTTTCTTTTCCTCTATACAATAGGTTGCCTGATCCTAATAATCAATTAACACAATTTAAATATACTGAATGCATTCTCTTCTTTTCAGAACACAGTTGATGGATTTGATCCTGATAAGTTTCGGAAGGCCAATAAGAAGGTATGCATACAATCATATTTCTAGAGCATTTCATCTCTATAGTATCATGCAATCCTGAGTTATCATTGTCTGGCGCATATCTTACAAACACAAGCAACCTTAAAAGTGTAACCAAAAACAAATTTATGCTACATATTCACACTAATAATCTAATTTCCCCCATTCCTCATGCCCCCATTGGTAGCTAGCAGTTTCGATTCTTGACCCAGGGACAGGATGTACTGAATGAGAACTAGCATGAGTTTCACAGTTCCTCCACACAAATGACATCCACTCCCTTCAACATCCCATGAAATTCGTCACTTGCAATCCTGCTGGTATATCATTTCAATGAGTACAGCAGTGTAAATTTATCATTGACGGTGGAGCCTAAGGGTAGTGGAGGGTGTGAGCCAACCATACGTTTTAGACATGAAGCAAGGCGCCCATAACGATGTACAATTATCATTGAGGATAAAATTTAAGGGAAACAAGGCGTGAACCAGCCGTATATATCAGACAAGGTACTGTGTATTAACAACAAAATTAAAAGAAACCGAAGCAAACTGCATAGATTACAATTACATGGGGCAATTATGAACAACTGTATACTGATATGAGGGCAGTTGCTTGCATCCATCTAAAATGTTTAACCTATGCTGCTATTTCTGCAATTAACCCTTTACTGCAAGAAAGCTGACTGTTTTTTTCTCTGAAGTTCAATGCCTTCCTTTACTTATACACCTTACAATTTATATTATTATGTGAAGCACGTTTCTTTTTTATGTATAGACTTCATCCAAGAATCTCTGGAACACAATAATTCTAGACTTTCTGGAGCATGGGTACTCAATGTACGGCCCAGGGCACCTCTTCATGAGGACCCTTTAATGCATCTGTAACTAACTTACAACTATGGCCGTTCCTAGGGTAGGGTAAATCAGTTCAATACCCATGGCCCTGCAATTCAGTATCATGGAATCTATTTAATTTTGTGGTTTTAATCAATTTAATTCCGTTCAGCAGTCACCTCATTATTTCTTAGAACTGTGGTGTCAACGATATTCACTAAAAGCATACGGATAAGCCCTCTCAGTGGTTTAGTAAGATATGTACTAGCATTCTACCTCAACAGGGGTTGTGACTCTTGTAAAAATAGATAAATATTATTAACTATTCTATATGTGTCACCTTGTTTAGAAAGGAGGAATAGCCTTATCAATTTTTAGCAGATTTATGGTACTTAGTGTTGACACCATTCTTGAAAGTTTGTACCAGAACACTTGCGAGCTAGATATTGTTTCCAAATTTGATCTTTAATATACAGAATGGGGCGCAGAAACTTCCTTTTTGTGAAGATGCATTGTGAAGGGAGGGGAGGTCACAGAAAAGTGGGGATAGGCCCGGTGAACGCAGCAGTCACGAAAGTTTCTGCCTAATACACCTCAGTAGGAAACATGAGGTGTACGAGTGAGCAGCGTGTGTTTGCTGTCGAAACCAATTTTTCGAACAACCATTCCTAAGTGGCGTTGCAGCGTGCGTTCTGTACTCACTTCGGAATTAAGCCCAGAGGTCCGGTTCCCAAATGGAAATCGATTGTTTTGTGGGTAGAGAATATTAGGACAACCAGGAGTGTGGTGAAAAAATCATCAGGACAACAACGGACCGTTACAACGCCAGCAAATGTGGAGGCAGTTCGACAGTCGATTTTGAGATCTCCAAGACGCTCCGCTCGCAAACATGCAGTCTCCCTAGACATAACCAATCGTTCAATGCGCCGAGTTCTTCATGAACATCTTCATTTCCATCCCTATAAGATGGTTGTTGTGCAAGAATTGTCACCACGTGATTTTCAGAACGGAATAACAGCGTACGAAACGTTGTTGGAAACTTTACCCCTGACGCACTTGTTTTCTTTAGTGATGAGGCATATTTTCACCTATCTGGATATGTCAACAAGCAGAATATGTGCTATTGGAGCGGTAACAATCCCGGAGAGCTCCATGAGAGGCCACTTCACAGTGATAAGGTGACAGTATGGTGTGCATTGTCGAGAGTTGGAGTTATTGGCCCTTATTTTTTTGAAGAAGACAATCATGCAGTTACTGTAAATTCATAGCGGTATGTGGACATGATTAAAAAATTTTTCGAACCAGCTCTTGAAGAAATACATCTAGGAAATGTCCGGTTAGAACAGGAAGGTGCCACGGCCCACACAGCCCAAGCTTCGGTGACAGTTTTGAGGGCAAAGTTCCCCGGATGGCTCATCTCGCTTCGAGGTGACATCCCATTGGCAGCGCACTCACCTGATCTAACACCGTGATTTTTTATGGGGATACCCCAAGGCAGAGGTTTTTAAATATTGCC